>NC_079198.1:5057641-5132641 GCF_029499605.1 Hyla sarda | reverse complement strand
ATCTGTAGTATTGTATCCTCCTCCTCTTCATATCTGTAGTATTGTATTTTCCATTACGTTTGCTCAGGGTGTGGATTATATCATCTCTTATTCTCTTGTATCTTTTTCTTTTCAGGTTTTCTAAGACCTGTGATACAGATGGTGCTGGTGGCTACAGGTGCACGGCCTGCCCCCTAGGGTACACAGGGCAGTACTGCGAGAGGTCAGTTCTGAGTGAAGGAAGGCTTGTATGTGCCTCCTTCCTGTATGATTCGGCTACATTTCAGCCTTAGACCCTTGTGGATGGGTCTGTCCTTGTGGATGGGCCTGTCCTTGTGGGTGGGCCTGTCCTTGTAGGTGGGCCTGTCCTTGTGGATGGGCCTGTCCTTGTGGATGGGCCTGTCCTTGTGGATGGGCCTGTCCTTGTGGATGGGCCTGTCCTTGTGGATGGGCCTGTCCATTTGGATGGGCCTGTCCTTGTGGATGGGCCTGTCCTTGTGGATGGGCCTGTCCTTGTGGATGGGCCTGTCCTTGTGGAGGGCCTGTCCTTGTGGATGGGCCTGTCCTTGTGGATGGGCCTGTCCTTGTGGATGGGCCTGTCCTTGTGGATGGGCCTGTCCTTGTGGATGGGCCTGTCCATGTGGATGGGCCTGTCCATGTGGATGGGCCTGTCCATGTGGATGGGCCTGTCCATGTGGATGGGCCTGTCCATGTGGGTGGGCCTGTCCATGTGGGTGGGCCTGTCCTGGTGGATGGGCCTGTCCTGGTATGTATGTCCTCCATGCACCGGGCCTGGGTAGGACCACATCTCTTGCCTCTTATTCGTTCACACTCCTTCACCTGACACCTCCCGGCCTGTGTAGCTCGTCCTCTCCCTGGTTTGGTGCATACACCAGTATTAGTGAGCACTCACCTTATGGTCTTGTCTTCTGTGACAGGTGCGCTCCAGGGTACACCGGTAACCCCAGCATCCGTGGGCAAAAATGTGTCCCAGAGGGTAAGAACTTCACTCCTCCTCCAGTCTTACTGTTGTGATGAAGCAGCGCACCGCGCCGGAGGTTATATCCATCCAACTTGTATTTCAGACAGACGATCAAACTTCATTGTCAGGATCCAACCTGAGAAGAAAACAGTGGCCGCGGGTGGTGAAGCGAGTCTCAGGTGCCAAGGAAGTGGGGACCCTCCTTATTACTACTTCTGGTCACGGGAAGATGGACGACCTATTCCTGCAACCACTCAACTGAGGGATAGAGGTAAAGCCTGGAATAGATACATCGGGGGAGAGTTATCAAAACCTGTGCAGAGGAAAAGTTGCCCAGTTGCCCATAGCAACCAATCAGATCGCTGCTTTCATTTTGCAGAGGCTTTATTAAAAATTAAAGAAGCAAGTTGATTGGTTGCTATGGGCCATCGCTTCCTCATATCATATGTCATGATAATAGCTTAAAGGGGTACTCCTCTGCCCCTAGACATTTCATCCCCTATCCAAAGGATAGGGGATAAGATGTCTGATCGTGGGGGTCCCGCCTCTGGGGACCCCCGGGATCTCCCTGCTGCACCCGGTGTTCTTTTAGAGCGTCCGGTGCATCGCTGGAGGCTCGTGATGTCACGACCGCGCTCCACTCATGACGTCCCGACCACGCCCCCTGAATGCGAGTCTATGGGAGGGGGCGTGGCATATGCCACGCCCCCTCCCATAGACTCGCATTCAGGGGGCGTGGTCATGACATCACGAGTGAGGCGTGACCGTGCTGTCATGAGCCTCCGCCCCGCATCGCCACTCATCCACCGGATGTCTGGGGTGCCGCAGCCAAGATTGTGGGGGTCCCCCGCAATCGGATAAGATGTCTAGGGGCGGAGGAGTACCCCTTTAAGCATAGTCTGTGTGCTGACTGTGTCCGGCTGTCCGCACCGCTCCTTTACGTCTGCTCTTCTTTCTCAGGCGAGATCCTGCACTTCCCCAGCCTGCAGACCTCCGACTCTGGAGTCTATATCTGTACCTGCCGCAACTATCAGTATGTGAACACCAGCAGAGCCGAGATCATTGTCCAAGGTGAGAGCCTGAAACCTTGTATCCTTATTAACCCATTAATGACTGGTGGGCGGGGGGGGGGGGGGAGCAAAATAGTCGCTGTTTTCCTGTTTTGTTCTCAGGTAGTCTGTTCTATCAATAAATATATTAAAAGTTCTCCTCCTATGAGTGTTCTCCCTCCATGAGCTTTACATGCAGCCTCCGGATATGGGGAGCATCATCCAGAAATGTTCTAGTGAAGGGCAGATAGGTCCCGGGTAGAACAGACACAGGGGTAATAATTGTATGTCTGGGGTAAAGTATATCCTGTGGAATGTGAATGAATTCTTACCTGAGCGTCATACACAATGCGCGGAGGTCGCGTGTTACACACGGTTGTCCCGTCCACCCAGGTCTGTAAACTGCTCACGTTTATATTCCAATATTATTCTGTGTATAACATTCACATTGTTTGCTTTATGCCGCCATTTCCTGGGACTCTTCACATCCGGCAGCGCTGAGGTTTGTTGGTGCCTTGTGTTTCTCCCTGCAGCTCATAGTTCCCGTATCAAGTCAATATTAAACTGATTTCTTTAGATTTACTCTGTAATTTCTCTTCCTTCGTCTCATGTCATGGGCAAAAAGGGATAGAAGACCCCTACCAGTTCTCTTTCATAACAAGGGGGCCCCGTCCAGGGTCCATTGTCTTGGGGGATGATTGGGTCCGGCTGCATGTGACTTGTAGGTAATGATCGGGCGTCTCACTTTAATGATCTCGCTTCGTTCTCCAGGCATTTCCATTAGGCCCATCTCTGTGACTGTGGAGGAGCAGAGGGTCCAGAGAGTCCGGCAGGGCTCAGACGTCACCTTCATATGTACAGCCAAGAGCACGGTGAGTATAGGTGGGGGGTGAGGACTCTAGTGCAGTGTTTTCCAACCAGGGTGCCTCCAGCTGTTGCAAAACTACAACTCCCAGCATGCCCGGACAGCCAACGGCTGTCCGGGCATGCTGGGAGTTGTAGTTTTGCAACAGCTGGAGGCACCCTGGTTGGAAAACTCTGCTCTAGACATCCTGACAAACTGTAGGTGACTACATGTGTAACGACGCCATTCCTAGCCTGCTTTACCCTGCGGCTCACCAATATCTTTCCACAGTCCCCAGCTTACACCTTGGTGTGGACCCGTCAGAACAACGGTAACCTGCCAGAGAGAGCGATGGACTTCAATGGCATCCTGACGATCCGTAATGCGCAGCCAGAAGACGCCGGCATTTACATCTGCACCGGATCCAATATGTTTGACATGGACGAGGGCAATGCAACGCTCCATGTTCAAGGTTGGTGAAAGAGTCACCATTAAAACCCCTCCATCCGTGCATGATGCTATGCCCCCCCCCACCCTCTTTGCTTGCACACCTGGTAAGCAGCCTGTACAGATTGGTCCCGTACGGCTCCCTACACTTGGTCTTAGGCTTTGTGCACTGGCTGTGATGGCGTCTTCCTCTCCAGACTTGTCCCTCCGCCTCGTGCCCTAACACCAAAGATGCGTCTGCATGCTGGAATGAAGTAATCTGTCTTCTCCTCTGTCTCCTCAATCAACCTCTCCGGACTCTTCACTTTACGTGATTGGATGCTTGTACTGCCTGGGCCCGGGTCACATGATAAGAGAGGGCAAATTAAATCACAGATCGTGCCCCTTCCTGCGCATTCACCCTGCCCCTTTGTCGCTTTATCTTGTACGTGCTCGGCTGCTGCGCCTCCCTCCCCTGCACTTTATCACATTGTTTTGTGTTTTTTTTTTTCTTAAATAAAATGTTGTTTGTTTTCCAAAAAAATGTGAACTGGATCTTAAGAGTTCCGCTGCAGAGTGCAGGCCCCCACTCAAATCTACACGGCGGGTGTCTGACCCCTTCATATCACTGACACATTGAAATAGAAATATGATCGCTAACCTATGCTGCAGTGATAGTACTGCTGAGCACACGTTGCACGCGCCCACACTCACGGCTGCACAGCGGGCGTCCGACCACTACACGTCACTGAGGCATTGTAACGTTATGTACAATGTACACGTAACTTTGTAGATACAGTGATCCCTCAACTTACAATGGCCTCAACATACAATAGTTTCAATATATAATGGTCTTTTCTGGACCATTGTAACTTGAAACCAGACTCAACATACAATGCTATGGAATCTGCGAAACGTGTCAATGGCTGGAAGAACCGACCAATCAGAATGGACATTCACTGGTAAAAACCCCTGTATTACTGAAGTGTATGCAGTGACTGGTGTCTGGTAGCGCCCCCTACAGTACAGGGAGGTATTACATGTTCTGTACTCTTTACCTGTATTACTGAAGTGTATGTACTGACTGGTGTCTGGTAGCGCCCCCCTACAGTACAGGGAGGTATTACATGTTCTGTACTCTTTAACCTGTATTACTGAAGTGTATGCACTGACTGGTGTCTGGTAGCGCCCCCTACAGTACAGGGAAGTATTACATGTTCTGTACTCTGTACCTGTATTACTGAAGTGTATGCACTGACTGGTGTCTGGTAGCGCCCCCTACAGTACAGGGAGGTATTACATGTTCTGTACTCTTTACCTGTATTACTGAAGTGTATGTACTGACTGGTGTCTGGTAGCGCCCCCCTACAGTACAGGGAGGTATTACATGTTCTGTACTCTTTACCTGTATTACTGAAGTGTATGCACTGACTGGTGTCTGGTAGCGCCCCCTACAGTACAGGGAGGTATTACATGTTCTGTACTCTTTACCTGTACCAGGGTTAGCTGCTCCTTTGGACATCAGGTGAGGGCGGCTCCATTTTCCTTTTTTTTAGGACATTGTGTGTTCTGTATAGAACCATGAAGAAGCTTCTGTCCTCTACATAGACCAGTGTTTCCCAAAGAGGGTGCCTCCAGCTGTTGCAAAACTACAACTCTCAACATGCCCGGACAGCCGAAGGCTGTCCGGCCATGCTGGGAGCTGTAGTTTTGCAACATCTGGAGGCACCCCGGTTGGGAAACACTGACATAGACAGTGATTACAGCTCCCAGCAGATCTTTCTTACTTTTATATGTAAGGATTTGTTTTATCTATATTAGTTATCTACTTATTTATCTTTAACCCTCACTTTTTCCTATTTTTGGATGACATTTTGGTGACTTCAGAACCAATTACCAGGTTTCCATAGAGTTATGTTCTCAACATACAATGGTTTCAACATACAATGGCCGTCCTGGAACCAATTAATATTGTAACTTGAGGGACCACTGTATTTATACTCTCGTAACTCTCAGAAGTACAACATTTTTGCTGAGCACTTGGCGCGCGCTACCAAACTCTCACCTACACAGCGGGCGTCCAACCTACATATCACTGACACATTGTTACATCTTCCTTCAGTTTATATCCAGATAAGATCTTCATATAATGTTAAGAGCCTTTTGTAGATATTTATCCTCCAGTTACACTCAGAGCTGTGACTACATTTCTTTTGAACTCCAGCAACATGTTTCACGCTCAGGAGACCTTCACCCCTTACATATCACTGACACATTGTAACCTCATCCTTCTTTGTACATCCAGATATGATCTCTATATAATCGTCTGAAACTCGTCAGATACTTGACTTTAACTCCAGAGCTGCAATGCCTGGATGTGACGGACATAAGTCATGGTGTTACAGCTGAATTGAGACTGCAGCTCCGGAGGTGACTGGAGGATAACGCAGGATGAGCCAAGGATCGTATCTACAGGGTTACACTTGTTATATGGAGATTATACCTGGAAGTAAAAACTGGAAATGGCCTGAGTGTATATAAGGGATCAAAGCCATAGAGACCGCTGTGGGTCCACTGAGTCCGATCATATAGAAGCATAGAAGGTGTCGGCAGATAAGAACCATTTGGCCCATCTAGTCTGCCCAATAATCTGAATCCTATCAATAGTCCCTGGCCCTATTTTATATGGAGGATAGCCTTATACCAATCACTATCTTATATAGAGTATAGCCTTATACCTATCTCTATCTTATATGGAGGATAGCCTTATACCTATCTCTATCTTATATGGAGGGTAGTCTTATACCTATCACTATCTTATATGGAGGATAGCCTTATACCTATCTCTATCTTATATGGAGGATAGCCTTATACCTATCCCTATCTTATATGGAGGATAGCCTTATACCTATCCCTATCTTATATGGAGGATAGCCTTATACCTATCTTATATGAAGGATAGTCTTATACCTATCCCTATCTTATATGAAGGATAGCCTTATACCTATCCCTATCTTATATGGAGGATAGCCTTATACCTATCTCTATCTTCTATGAAGGATAGCCTTATGTATATCTCTATCTTCTATGAAGGATAGCCTTATGTATATCTCTATCTTCTATGAAGGATAGCCTTATGCTTATCCCATGCATGTTTAAACTCCTTCACTGTATTTGCAGCGACCACTTCTGCAGGAAGACTGTTCCATGCACCCACTACTCTCTCAGTAAAGTAATACTTCCTGATATTACTGCAGAAACCTTTCCCCTCTAATTTATAACGATGTCCTCTTGTGGTAGTTTTTCTTCTTTTATATACTCTTCTCCTTCACCGTGTTGATTCCCTTAATGTATATAAAGTGTCTATCATTTCCCCTCTGTCTCTTCTTTCTTCTATACACATTAAGGTCCTTTAACCTTTCCTGGTAAGTTTTATCCTGCAATCCATGTACTAGTTTAGTATCTTCTCTGAACTCTCTCTATATCCTTCTGGAGATACGGCCTCCAGTACCGCGCACAATATTTCAAGTGAGGTCTCACCCGTCTTCTGTACAGCGGCATGAGCACTTCTCTCTACTGCTTATACCTCTCCCTATACACCCATGAGCACTTCCGTCTTTCTACTGCTTATACCTCTCCCTATACATCCATGAGCACCTCCCTCTACTGCTTATACCTCTCCCTATACATCCAAGCATTATGTAGCATTTCCTGCTGCTCTATTACATTGTCTTCCTACCTTTAAGTCTTCTGAAATAATTCCTCCTAAACCCCTTTCCTCAGATACTGAGGTCAGGACTGTGTCAAATATTCTATACTCTGCCCGAGGGTTTTTATGCCCCATCCGCGTGATTCAGAGCCTGCGCTTATACCAGGCTAGACCTCAGAGCCTGCGCTTATACCAGGCTAGACCTCAGAGCCTGCGCTTATACCAGGCTAGACCTCAGAGCCTGCGCTTATACCAGGCTAGACCCCAGAGCCTGCGCTTATACCAGGCTAGACCTCAGAGCCTGTGCTTATACCAGGCTAGACCCCAGAGCCTGCGCTTATACCAGGCTAGACCTCAGAGCCTGCGCTTATACCAGGCTAGACCCCAGAGCCTGCGCTTATACCAGGCAAGACCTCAGAGCCTGCGCTTATACCAGGCTAGACCTCAGAGCCTGCGCTTATACCAGGCTAGACCTCAGAGCCTGCGCTTATACCAGGCTAGACCTCAGAGCCTGCGCTTATACCAGGCTAGACCTCAGAGCCTGCGCTTATACCAGGCTAGACCTCAGAGCCTGCGCTTATACCAGGCTAGACCCCAGAGCCTGCGCTTATACCAGGCTAGACCTCAGAGCCTGCGCTTATACCAGGCTAGACCTCAGAGCCTGCGCTTATACCAGGCTAGACCTCAGAGCCTGCGCTTATACCAGGCTAGACCTCAGAGCCTGCGCTTATACCAGGCGGGGCCTGCACTGCATCTCTGCCCAGTAAAGGCCTGCAGGGCAGATGAGACTGCACTTGGCCCTTGCAAGGTGACATTCTCCGGTGTGAATAGGATAGAGGGCCATCCTCTAGTGGGTGCTCCAAGCCGCGCACCAGTCACCTGCCTGATCCTCAGCACTTAGAAGTGATAAGCGTCACTCGCTGCATCTGGCCCAGGCATCACTTCCCTGTCCTGTGTGTTTTGCCTCCTTTATAGCATGTGGCCTTGTATTATGCCTTACTCGGTGGTGGGATCCGGTGTTCTACATCCTCAGTCTGTAGTTATGGTGCTTGCATAGCGCTCTTTGGTAGTGGTCCTGGTGTTGTGTATTGGAGTTGGGCGTTACTGACTTATCGAGAGGTGGATATTGTATTTGGTGAAGAGAGATGGTGGAGGGGATGGGGTCCCTGCTTCTGGTGAATATAGACTGTTAGTGGTGGAGGCTGGTGAGGGAACTGAGAATGCCAGGTTGGTGGGTGGTCCAGGGCTTCTTTGTTGGATGGAGGGGTTTTGGTTCAGGATTCTTCTCCAGATGACGTCCTCGATGCCTTGAAATCTCCATTAGAGACTGCGGGACCCAACTAGTGGCTGCCTTGTATATAAGAGACTGTGAATCTGCTGCCACCAAACCGGGGGGGCTGCTTACCTCTGACCACATGATGTGAAACTTCTGCCTACCTCATGCCCACAGCTCCTGTGCCACTAAGTACAGGGGGCACTCTCCTCATGTAACATACAGATCTGTGTGATAATGTAATAACTGAAGTATCAATTAAAGAACTAAGAAACATGTAAGGCCTGATTTCTAAACTGTTGTGGACACTACTGGGGGTGGTGTATGATTTGTGGGCACTACTGGGGGGTGGTGTATGATTTGTGGGCACTACTGGGGGGTTGTGTATGATTTGTGAGCACTACTGGGGGTGGTGTATGATTTGTGGGCACTACTGGGGGGTGGTGTATGATTTGTGGGCACTACTGGGGGTGGTGTATGATTTGTGAGCACTACTGGGGGTGGTGTATGATTTGTGGGCACTACTGGGGGTGGTGTATGATTTGTGGGCACTACTGGGGGTGGTGTATGATTTGTGGGCACTACTGGGGGTGGTGTATGATTTGTGGGCACTACTGGGGGTGGTGTATGATTTGTGGGCACTACTGGGGGGGTGGTGTATGATTTGTGGGCACTACTGGGGGGGGGTGTATGATTTGTGGGCACTACTGGGGGGGGGTGTATGATTTGTGAGCACTACTGGGGGGGGTGTATGATTTGTGGGCACTACTGGGGGGTGGTGTATGATTTGTGGGCACTACTGGGGGGTGGTGTATGATTTGTGGGCACTACTGGGGGGTGGTGTATGATTTGTGGGCACTACTGGGGGGTGTATGATTTGTGGGCACTACTGGGGGGTGTATGATTTGTGGGCACTACTGGGGGGGTGTATGATTTGTGGGCACTACTGGGGGGGGGGTGTATGATTTGTGGGAACTACTGGGGGTTGTGTATGATTTGTGGGCACTTGGAATGGTTTATGATTTTTGGCCACTTTTGGGGGTGGTGTATGATTTCTGGGTGCTACTAGGGGTGGTGTATGATTTCTTGTGGGGTGTTCCTCATATGTAGTAGTTAGTACCTACCAGAAGTGTCCAAGGATGAACAATTCATGCCAGCAGTGACAGGGTCATGGGGCTCATTGATGTTGGGTGAAGACTAGCCTGTCTGGTCTGATCCCACAGGACATCGCAGCCACTGTGTACGGAGCCCCACAGACCAGTCAGAGCACCCAATGCCAACCCCTGTAAGTGTCTACAATGGGCACTTGACGCCATAGAACGGAAGCGAAGGCGCCTGGTCTTATGGATGACGTTCTCAATCTTGTGGACAACTGGGTGCACTAGGATGCATTATGGGAAGAAGACAAGTGGGCAGGACAGTGTGATGGGCAATGTTCTGCTGGAGACCTTGTGTTCTGGCATCATGTGGAGGTTACTGTGATATGTACCACCTACCTACTCATTGTACAGACCTAGTCCCAGCCTTCATGGCAGCGGAACCCCTAAGGGAGGAAAGAGATCAAGGTGGTGACTCGACCCCCAGATTCCCCAGATCTCATCCGATCGATCATCTGTGGAAGGTGCTGGAGAAACATGTCCTATCCATGGAGTCCGCACCTCACAGGATCTGATACCACAGGATGCAGCACAGGGATATGGGCTCCAGGAATCATAGCAATGTGATAAGTTCATACAAAACACAGCAAGACTGAAGGTGTCTTCTTTATATGCAGGTGGGTAATATACTGTGTACTGGAAGGTGGAATACTGTTTGGTGGTATACTCTACTGCATCTTGGTATACTCTATGCTGGGGGTGGAATATGGAATACTCTCGTGGATGGTGGTATACTCTGTACTGGATGGTGGTATACTCTTTACTGGACAGGGGTATACTCTGTACTGCACGGTGGTATACTCTGTACTGGACGGTGGTATACTCTGTACTGGACGGTGGTATACTCTTTACTGGACAGGGGTGTACTCTGTACTGGACGGTGGTATACTCTGTACTGGACGGTGGTATACTCTGTACTGCACTGTGGTATACTCTGTACTGGACGGGGGGGTATACTCTGTACTGGACGGTGGTATACTCTGTACTGGACGGTGGTATACTCTTTACTGGACAGGGGTGTACTCTGTACTGCACTGTGGTATACTCTGTACTGGACGGGGGGGTATACTCTGTACTGGACGGTGGTATACTCTGTACTGGACGGTGGTATACTCTGTACTGGACGGTGGTATACTCTGTACTGGACGGTGGTATACTCTGTACTGGACGGTGGTATACTCTGTACTGGACGGTGGTATACTCTGTACTGGACGGTGGTATACTCTGTACTGCACTGTGGTATACTCTGTACTGGACGGGGGGGTATACTCTGTACTGGACGGTGGTATACTCTGTACTGGACGGTGGTATACTCTGTACTGGACGGTGGTATACTCTGTACTGGACGGGGTATACTCTGTACTGCACTGTGGTATACTCTGTACTGGACGGGGGGGTATACTCTGTACTGGACGGTGGTATACTCTGTAATGGACGGTGGTATACTCTGTACTGGACAGGGGGTATACTCTGTACTGGACAGGGGGTATACTCTGTACTGGACAGGTGGTATACTCTGTACTGGACGGGGGTATACTCTGTACTGGACGGGGGTATACTCTGTACTGGACGGGGGTATACTCTGTACTGGACGGGGGTATACTCTGTACTGGACGGGGGTATACTCTGTACTGGACGGGGGTATACTCTGTACTGGACGGGGGTATACTCTGTACTGGACGGGGGTATACTCTGTACTGGACGGTGGTGTACTCTGCACTGGACGGTGGTGTACTCTGCACTGGACGGTGGTGTACTCTGTACTGGATAGTGGTGTACTCTGTGCTCTTTGTTCTGATATAAACCCTGTGAGCAGATGGGAGGACCCCCTAATTATTAAAGGTGATATATAAATGATGCTGTACTGTAATCTGCTCCATCTGTGTAGTTCAGGCCTTAGTCCCAATGGCGCCTCCATCCATCTTGGTATATATATATATGTGGTACCCGCTCCTTCTCTGCAGACTTCCCTCCCACTAAAGCTCCTTCTACCTCATCCACAGAGGCCTCCCACACCCAGATGTACTATGGACCTTTCGAAACCATGGAAGGACACAGACCGTGTAAGTTGGCATGGAGTGGTCTTTCCCATTGGCATGGAGTGGTCTTGCCCATTGAGCATCATGGCTGCAGCATGCCAAACCACCAGCCTGTTTCAGCATCCCATCCCCCTCCCCATGTGCATCCCCAATCTCCTCCATATAACCGAGTGGAGTCCATACACACCATCCTCTAATGCTAACTGCTTTGCTGCTTCTCTCCACACGTTGCCTTGGCTTTTCCATCCACAGACACACAGCAAGCGCTGGATTGGACATGTTTGTAACACGTGATACGCTGCGCCATACACCTAGGTATCATAACAGAACTTAGAGTGAACCGGCATTATCATGTCACATCCAGAGCTGCATTGACAATCCTGCTGTGCCCTGACAGCTCCTCCTGCTGGTAAGTGTCATGTATGTACTGATTCTCTCAGTGCTCTGATATTGGCCTAGAGGAATGCAACTACAGATTCCTACTGGCAGAATTGTGAATGCAGCTCTGGAGACTGTATAAGTATCAGTTTAACTAAGGGTGCAGAAGGTGTACAGTTACATTAGATCTTATTGGCAGCATGTAGACTCTTTGCTGTTCACTCCTGAACCTTGGGGGGGGGGGGGGGGCAGAAAAGCTGGGGGTCCGTATCGGTGAAGGTGGCGAGAGCACCACAGCTTGTTCCTGAAGGCTGCCGCTTGGCTGTGTGTTTTGTGATGTGATCGGTGTAATATGTTCTCCACCACACTGTAGCTGGAGCAGGGCTCCCTCCTGTCGCTGTCATTGAACCCAGGCAGCTGAGCGTCCAGCAGGGTCAGCCGGCAGAGTTTCACTGCACAGCCACCGGGAACCCAACACCTGTAGTGGAATGGACAGGTGAGTGACTGCAGAAAAGGAATGTGAAAGAGGTAAATGCAGTTGACAGTGACTTGACTGTGTGTCCTGCACCCTCCCCTGCAGGTGGCCCCAATGGAGGGATGTCATCAAGGGCCAGCATCTATGGTGGTGTCCTGCGCTTCTCATCCACCCAGCTCTCAGACGAGGGGCAGTATACCTGCCGGGTGCACAATACTTTCGGGCAGCACATCGCCAGGGCTGATCTTCGGATTCATAGTGAGTATAAAAGAGCAGGCTATTGCTGTGAATAAGCCAGCAAGGTGTGGCCTCTGTTGTGCTTTAGGGCCCCGGCTTCTCAATAAAGTACTGAGAAAGTCTCCTTTATTTGGATCCCTGGGGTGATTTCAATAGTTATGTAGTGCATTTTCTGGGGTGATAAAATTGAAGTGAAGCCTCATTTGCCGACAGGTGGAAATCTGCCGGACGTCCAGGTGAGCCCCGAGCGGACAGAGGTCAGAGAAGGGGACACTGCACGGCTGTACTGTAGAGCTCTCGGCAGTCCCACTCCAACAATCTCCTGGAAGAAGCAAGATGGCATCCTACCTCCTCAGGTAAGAGAGCGAGTGGGTACACAGGGCTGCAGTTCTATATGCGGGACTTGTCGTGTTACCTGCTCCGTCATCTGCTGCTATGTCTGCTTATCTCTCAGCAACAGTCCTACAGCCCATATACAACCCAGGTGTCTCTGTTCCGCTGCCTTGTGTTTCATGCATGCTCAGCACTGCTCCCTATGGTTTATTCCTTCTCACTTTCTATTCCTCCTGTCTCTCTCTCTCTCTCTCTCGGCCCATCTGTCTGCTTAGGCCCTCACCTCTCTTGGTTTCCTTCATTTTCGAAGCAGCAGCCTGGAAGCTATCCAGAGGCGGATTCAGGAGCTGCAGGTATCTGCTGTAACCCGCAGACGCCATAGACATAGATACAGGACATAACCTGCACCACATAGACATGAAAAAAACTTTTGACGCATCAAAACTTTTTATTGGTTGGGGTCAGTGTTCAGATTACTGCGCACTTCTCTTCCTGCGTGAGTGAAACTCTCCCAAAGACTTACATTATGACAGTGTTTCCCTAGCAGTGTCTCCACTTGCTGCAAAACTACCACTCCCAGCATGCTGGGAGTGGAAGTTTTGTAACAGCTGGAGGCACACTGTTTGGGAAACAATGTGGGAGATCAGGTCACTAGTTCTACAGATTGATTGGGGTATGAACGCTGATCAAATATTTTTTTTAATAATGTTTCTATGACAGTGCTAATTTAAATTAGCGTTTTCCTGGACTTTTTGATTAATTGTCCTATCTGATCGGTCGGGGTCCAAGACCCGTGACCCCCGCTGATCAGCCAGAGCCATGGTGCCTGCATACACAATGAGCAGGGCCAGGTACATACAGTTCCATATATTGTGTAGTGGCCATATTGAATTACTACAGCGTTGAAGTGAATGGTTGCTGATCTGCGGTTACCTAGCACAGTCACTACACAATGTGTGGAGCAGTCTGCTTCCGGCTCTGCTCACTGTGTATTCAGGCGCTGTGTCCCCTTTTAATGTACATAATCTTACTGACTACATTATGACGCATTGTCTGACACCTCCCAGACAACATAGAAACAGCTCCAGGAGATTACCGACCGCGCAGACTCATGTACTGGACAGTGCTGAGCGGTAAGTCACAACATTGTGACATCTACTGATATAGCCTGATATTGCACATGCATGACTCTACCTGTTTACTCAACGCATCCATTACCTGTCTCTACACACCTCTATCCTAAATTCACTGGCACCTTCATGGCCACCCCCAGCACCTTCACAATTCCCCTTATGAGGGAGACCAGCACAAAGCTTAACCAAGCAGATGTATAAATATAGACATAGGTTTGCTGACTATTGATGCTTATATATAACTGTCCAGACCTGTGAATTGCACAACTGGAGCTGCCTGTTCTTTATACAGCCAGGGCAAATGGCAAAGTCAAGAACTCATATACATGTATGTTAAGGTAACAAGTAGCAGGATGTCCCAAGAAAAAATGTGGGTGTAATGGTGGAGAAGGTTGAGGAAAAGGCCAATCTACTAAATGCTTTCTTCTCTAATGTATTTTGTTTTGCCTTCACTATGTAAATATGTAACTATGTCCTGCCCAAACCACTGCCCCATAGTTTGAATTTAATTCCGGCACTTTTGTCCAAGATCATTTCTTGTCAAAACCATACAAGAAGAATTACAATAAGGAACTCTGAGAGCTCTGGTTCTGTGTATTTTTTCAGGCTCGCGAAGAGAGGAGAGATATTGCCACACTTCTGATCCCATCAATAACAACAGCGGATGCTGGAACATACCTGTGCGTTGGCACCAACTCTGCGGGGTCCTCTCAGCGTCAGATAGAAGTGATTGTAGTGAAAGGTGAGGCTGGGTAATAAGTTTACCTTCAGTGTATCAGCAGTGAGGAATATCCAGCAAATGAATCCACAACGTGAAAAGGTCAAAGCCAGAAGAGGCGCCAATGCATGTATCCTGTGGCTGCTTGCAGGATGTACTATTAACTGTGTCTATAATATTCTGCTTCCCTCCTCCCATTCAGCTTCTCCTGCTGCTCCGCTCCTGAGGATTGAGCCATCATCTGACACTGTGCTGGAAGGACAAAGTGTGGAACTGAACTGCATAGTTGCCGCTTATCCGCAGGCTACAGTTACATGGCACAGGCCTGACCGCCCTCTGTCACCCAATCACCAGGTAGGTCTGACACCAGGTTATTGATGTAACAATGAAGCTGCTTATGTGGCTTTGTTGTTCATGGTCTGGTTGTTGTCACTATGTCCTGATGTTCTGGGTCCAGTGGGGAATCCATTGTATAACTGCATGAGTAGAAATACGTACTGAGCCCACGTGACTTGAGTCTGCAGGGCCCATCACCTGGGTATGGAAAAGCCTAGGATACAGCGGTCTTTGTAGCATTATTACACCGCCTGCTATGGGAGCTTCACGGTTATCTGTAGGACTTAGCAGTCAGGGCTGGGCTACATGTAAGCATCCTGAGGTCCTTGTTTCTCATATGAATCAGTCCCCGACAACAAACCTTTCATTTTACCCTACCCTCACCTAGGTGACTCTGTAGACATGATCTGTCCTGATCATGTCTGGTTATGATGAGGGTCACTGTTTTTATGTAGGTCTATGGCTCCCGTCTGCGCATACTACAAGCCTCATCAGATGACTCTGGGGAATATATCTGCCGGGTCACTAACGGAGCTGGAACACAACAAGCATCAATCGTAATCACAATTAACCGCATCCCCATCTGTAAGTTGTGTTCAGGACTTACCACCCTCATTATTCGTGTGATCCCAATTTTGCATTGATCACTCTTTCTCTGTCCTTTACTACTCGCCCTCCATCCGGATACTCCATATTTCTCTTCCCTTTAGTCTATATCCTCCTTTTGGACGTTGCATCCTTCTCTGTCCTCTACTCTTCATATTCCTTTTGGATGTTGCATCCTTCTCTGTCCTCTACTCTTCATACTCCATTTGGACGCTGCATCCTCCTCTGCACTGTACTCTTGATCCCCTGCAGGGAGGCTGCATCCTTCTCTGTACTCTTTATCCTCTGCCAAGATGTTGCATTAAATTCTCTAATAGTCTTCCATTGTCTGGTGGCATACCATATCCATTCTTTACTCCTTCTTATTTCTTCTTTATCGCCTTGGTTGGTTCCTGACATGTTTTGCATCTTGTGTCTTTCCTCGTTGGATCACTTCTCCTTTTTGTTTTTGGCATATGTGCCCCTATTTTCCACTGCACCCTTTCTGCCTGGTTCGCTTCTGTCCTTTTTCTGTATCTTGCTGTAAGGACAATTGTCGGCAGTGTTTCTTCTCTCCCAGCTTCAGAAAACGTACCTTCACTTAGGATTGAGTCATCCTCAGGCTCATTGGTAGAAGGGCAGACTCTGGAGCTCGACTGCCAAGTGGCTGGTTATGCCGGGGCAGAGGTCACTTGGTACAGGCCGGGTATTCCTCTCTCACCAAACCATCAGGTAATCACTGAGCAGATCATTGGTTCCATATGGCTCCCAAGTCCAGTCTTAGTGGTCAGAGCTGTGACCGTATATCACTCTTCATGTATTTCCTTATATCTCATTGTAGGTGATTGGTTCACGTCTGAGGATCCTCCAAGCATCTGTGGCCGACTCTGGAGAGTACATCTGTCGTGTAACCTCTGGCACAACCACTCAGCAGGCCTCAACCTTTGTCACTGTGACTCGCATTTCTGGTGACCGTGAGTACCCAGTGCCGGTTGTCATGAATGTCTGAATATTTGTTAAATGTTGGGTGAATACTGGATATTTGTGAGGGGTGCAGAACTTGATAAGACAGTTTGATGTGTTGGGGTGCAGGATGGTGTACATATTCATGAAGATAACTGAAGGCTTTGTCTTTTTTGCTTCCATTGGGTCGCGTAGCCTCAGGCTTGGCCCCGACTCTGCGGATTGAGCCCTCCTCTAACACTGTGGCAGAAGGTCAAACCCTTGAACTAAACTGTGTGGTCTCCGGGCCACAACAAGCTTTGGTCACCTGGCACAGAAAGGGTCAGCCCCTCTCCCCCAACCACCAGGTGAGTGGCTCATGGCTCTGTTTATTTCTATTTAGATTTTCATATTGCAAGCAATTCTCTAACCCTCCAGTTCACACATAACCCTATTCAGTTGAACCACTAGATGGATCAGTACAATTGTCTGCTGATGACTGGCATTTGGGTTAGCTCTGGATTGCTCAGGCAGAATTAAGAGTTTCTCATGATCATTTTGGAGTCTTAAATCACTGGCTTGTCCTTAGGTGCTGGGTTCTCGTCTGCGGATCCTTCAGGCCTCTGTGGCAGATTCTGGCGAGTATATCTGCCGTGTCCTCTCTGGAACAGTCACCCGCCAGGCAACCATCACAGTCACTATTAGTCATGCCATTGGCCCAGTTCATAGTGAGTTGAATAAATGTATTTCTCTTGAATACTTAGAACTTCATCATCATCAGAATTGACATCCTATTGTCTTTTCAGCCGGTATCACACCAACCATCCGCGTTGAGTCTCCAACTAACGCTTTGTCAGAGGGACAAACTGTAGTCCTGAACTGTGTGGTGGAAGGACAGGCCTATCAGGAGGTGTCATGGTACAGACAAGGGCAGCCGCTGTCCAACAACCATCAGGTATCGTAAGACACACACTGTCCACTTATTATCACTACACAATGTCCTGTCCAGACTGATAAACATATGTGTTATCACTGTGGGGTCTATGGGGACACTACATCATGTGCTTTGCAGACTGCTATACATATCTGCCATCAGTGCAGAGTCTATGGGGACATGTCAGGGTCTATGATCCATAATCATCACTACATCATGTCCTGTGAAGACTGCTATACATATGTGTCATCGGTGCAGGGTCTATGAGGACAAGGCAGGTCTATGGGAACACAGGAGGGTTTATGTTCCATCATCATCACTACATTTATCCTATCCAGACTGATATACATATGCGCTATCACTGTGGGAGCCTTGGGGACAAAGCAAAATCTGTGGGGACACGGCAGGGTCTATGGAGACACAATAGGGTCTTTGTTCAATCATCATTACTATGTTATGTCCTGTCCACACTAATACTCACATGATGTATCATAGCAAGGTCTATGGGACACGGAATAACAGTACTTTCTTCTGGGCATACACAGGTTTCTGGCTCACGGTTGCGCATTCTTAACGCTTCCCCCCGGGACTCTGGTGAATACATCTGCCAGGTGAGCGGCACCTCCGGGATCCAGGCGGCTTCTATCACTGTCTCTATTGAAGGTTCCAGGCACAGTAAGTATATTGGAACCTATTTAATGACTTTATCAATGATATCATTTGTCATGACGAGTGGAGTTGGCATCACCTGATGATCTATTTCAGACACTGGCGACTCAGGTGCTATAAGGATTGAACCTTCTTCACAGACTGTAGAGGAAGGTCAGAATCTTGATCTGAGCTGCTTGATTGAGGGGATCTCTGGCCATTCAGTGACATGGCATCGGTCCAGTGGGCGTCCGCTAAGTCCTAATCATCAGGTACTTATGGCTTTGCTTCTTTATTGTTCTGTATGTAATGCCGTCCCCTGTGGTCATTGGTGATCTTGTCTTCTGTAAAAGCATTTTTACTGGAGGGTGCAGTACAGTTTTAACTCCCTAATACTCTGGTTATTGTCAGGTTGCAGGACCACGAATGCGAATTAATAAAGCCACTGTGTCAGATTCTGGCGAGTTCATCTGCCGTGTGAACACAGGCTCTGGTATCCAAGAAGCTGTTATCATGGTTATTGTACAGCGTTCATCTCAAGGTACAGGAGCTAATATTAGGTGACACCTGATTCGTTCACCTGTCCATTCGCCGTTCTTACCATTGTTTTCTGACACACTGTAACAGAAAGCTTGCATTTGTCAGCCTTGTGATTCTGTGTCCATGCTGATGTGTCACAGGACAGAGATAAAGTTGTTTTATGATTTTAATAGGAGTAGAGCTATGACTGTCTACATACTTACAGGAAGCTGTGTAGTAGTGTCTCTATCCCCTTACCACCGAGACCTTCAGTTTGGGGATGATGAAGTGTTCCATTACTATGTCCACATTGACATTACATAATTGCGCTCCCGGCCCCCACACTGAGTGGCTCCCCATAGCTGATGGCTCCTCCAGCTGCTGGTTTGAGTTACAAGGGACACAAGGATTCAGGTCCACTGGTTATAGGTAAGAACTTATCTTTTATTGTCTCTGCCCTCAGTGCCTGCAAACTTCCCCACGCCCATTGTCATCGAGAAGAGTCCTGGGCCAGTATCAGAGGGTCAGACTGTGGATCTAAACTGTGCAGTCATCGGAAATCCGGATGCTGCAGTTACCTGGATGCGCCCGGCGGCAAGCTTCTCCTCAAATCACCAGGTAGAAGGAAAAGCTGATTCCTGTCACACCCTGCAGTCCTATGTAACACCACAGATAACAAAGTGATAACGCAGAGTACAGATAATGCAGTACACTTTACCTTCAGTCCTATGTAACAGCACAGATAAAGTAATGACGCAGAATACATATAATTTAGATGTTACCTGCAGTCCTATGTAACACCACAGATAACACAGTGATAGCTCTCAGAGTACAGATAAAGTAGTAGATGTTAGCTCCAGTCCTGTGTAACAGTGTAACTCTTTCATGGCAGCTTGTTGCATATCTAATCTTCTCTTCTTCCCGTTTCCATTGTAGATTTATGGCTCTCGCTTACGCATTGTCCAGGCATCGAGTGCGGACTCCGGGGAGTACGTGTGCCGCTACAGCACTCCGTCTGGCATACTGAAGGCTTCCATCATCATCCACGTTAATCCCGGAGCCCAGAAAGTTTACCGTAAGTTATTGTCTCACTTCAGCTTTTGGGAGTCTTTGTCCTGTTCAAAATCTATTTTAATACATGACTCTGATCTTTAGGTCTCGATACTCCAGTCATCTCCATCAATCCACCCAGTGCCACCGTTCGCCAGGGGGAAAATGCTACCTTTAAATGCCACGTCCACAAGGGAGCCCAGCCTGTACGCATAACATGGAAGATGGGGCAGAATCAGCCCCTGCAAGGTATAATCCAGTCCCCGGGGGGGGGGGGGGGAGGTCAAGAAGCTTCTCTGAACACTGATCTCATGGCTCATTGTCTCTGCAGATAATGTTTACATCAGCTCCAATGGCTCAATCCTTACTGTAGTGGGGGCCCATCACAAGAACCAAGGGTCGTACCGCTGCATGGCCTCCAATGCCTACGGGGCGGTGGACAGCGCGGTCACCCTGGTGGTGGAAGGTGAGTATCGCTATGGTGTTGGCAGAAGAGTCTGACGTTGTCACAGACATCGGCTGGAATCAACTAAGCTATTCTCCAGATCAATGGAGTTTACAAACCAGTGTACCTCCAGCTGTTTCAAAACATAGAAACATAGAATGTGTCGGCAGATAAGAATCATTTGGCCCATCTAGTCTGCCCAATAATCTGAATCCTATCAATAGTCCCTGGCCCTATTTTATGTGAAGGATAGCCTTATGCCTATCCCATGCATGTTTAAACTCCTTCACTGTATTTGAGGCGACCACTTCTGCAGGAAGGCTATTCCATGCATCCACTACTCTCTCAGTAAAGTAATACTTCCTGATATTACTGCAGAAACTTTACCCCTCTAATTTAAAACTATGTCCTCTTGTGGTAGTTTTTCTTCTTTTAAATATGCTCTCCTCCTTTACCGTGTTGATTCCCTTTATGTATATAAAGTCTCTATCATATCCCGTCTGTCTCTTCTTTCTTCCAAGCTATACATGTTAAGGTCCTGTAATCTTTCCTGGTAAGTTATATCCTGCAATCCATGTACTAGTTTAGTATCTTCTCTGAACTCTCTCAAGAATATCTATATTTTTCTGGAGATATGGTCTCCAGTACTGCGCACAATACTCCAAATGAGGTCTCACCAGTGTTCTGTACAGTGGCATGAGCACTTCTCTATTTCTACTGCTTATACCTCTCCCTATACATCCAAGCATTCTGCTAGCATTTCCTGCTGCCCTATTACATTGTCTTCCTACCTTTAAGTCTTCTGAAATAATTACTCCTAAATCCGTTTCCTCAGATACTGAGGTCAGGACTGTATCAAATATTCTATACTCTGCCCGAGGGTTATTACGCCCCCAGGTGCATTATCTTGCACTTATCCACATTAACTTTCAGTTGCCAGAGTTCTGACCATTCTTCTAGTTTTCCTAAATCCTTTTCCATTTGGCGGATCCCTCCAGGGACATCAACCCTGTTACATATCTTTGTGTCATCAGCAAAAAGACCAACACCGAACCATCAAGACCTTCTGTAATATCACTAATGAAGATATTAAACAAAATTGGTCCCAGTACAGATCCCGGAGGTCCCCACTGGTAACAAGACCTCGCTCTGAATATTCTCCATTGACTACAACCCTCTGTTGTCTGTCACCCAGCCACTTCCTAATTCACTCAACAATATGGGAGTCCAAGCTCAATGACTGTAATTTATTGATAAGTCTTCTATGTGGGACAGTGTCAAAAGCCTTACTAAAATCTAGATATGCGATGTCTACTGCCCCTCCGCCATCTATTATTTTAGTCACCCAGTCAAAAAAAATCAATGAGATTTGTTTGACACAATCTCCCTGAAGTAAACCCACGTTGTTTTTCATTTTGCAATCCATGGAATTTTAGATGTTCCACAATCCCATCCTTTAGTAGGGTTTCCATTAATTTCCCCACGATTGATGTCAGACTTACTGGCCTATAGTTGCTTGATTCCTCCCTACTACCTTTCTTGTGAATGGGCACGACATTTGCTAATTTCTAATCTTCCGGGATGGCTCCTGTTACCAGTGATCGGTTAAATAAATCTGTTACGCTTTTGCTAGCTTACCACTAAGCTCTTTTAATAATTTTGGGTTTATCCCATCAGGATTTATTTGTCCTCACTTTAGATAGCAAACGTAGAACCTCTTCCTCTGTAAAGACACATGCCTCAAACGATTCATTAGTCTTCCTCCCTAATGGAGGTTCTTTTCCTTCTTTTTCATCTGTAAAAACTGAACAGAAGTATTCATTACGGCAGTCAGCTATTCTATGCTATATACCTTCCTTTCTTTGTTTTTAATTTAGTTATTTCTTGTTTTAATTTCCTTTTTTCATTAATATATCTGAAGAATGTCTATCCCCTTTTTTCACAGACTGAGCTAGTTTTTACAGCTCCCAGCATGCCCGGACAGCCTTTGGCATGCTGGAAGTTGTAGTTTAGCTACAGCTGTAGGCACACTGGTCTGAAAACCCTGATCTGAAGGATAGTCTGAATTAATAAATGGGAAAGCTTCTACATTTCCATAACTGGTGGCAGGGCATCCTCTAGTGTTCACAGCACAAGGGTGACGAGTGGGTGCGAGGCTCTGCAGAGAACTTATTCCCCAGAGGTCTGTTTGCAAATCCCTCTCTACATGTAGGAAATACAGAGCATTCATGGATATTACATTACTATGTTCCAGGACGCCCCACTGTGTCTGTGATTCCACAAGGACCAGTCAAGGTGAACGTGGGAGAAACAATTTATGTGGAGTGTTCAGGAATGGGAGACCCTCGGCCTGTTGTCAGCTGGCGTCGTACCGGGTCTAGACAGATAATCCAGCAACAGCAACATGCTCCCCTGGACAGTCACGCAGTGCTACAGGTAAGTGCCTTGTACTGAAACCTTAAGACGATAAATCAGTGCTATTACATACCGCACTTTTACAGGGTATTTGACGTGTCCATTCACCTGCCTTGTAACTTTTTTCATTGTAGATTCCATCTGCCAAGCCAGATGACTCTGGATCATACACCTGTGTTGGCCACAACCCAGCTGGTTCTACCCAGGTCCATGTGGACGTGATAGTTGAAGGCAGGACATCAAAGCCAAGTGCTCCTGTAGCCATAGCGGAGCAGTCTGTGCATGTGACTCTGGCTGGAGAGACAGCCACGCTGAGATGTTCTGCTGCAGGTAATGCTGTCCTGTCTCAGCCAGTCTTAGATCTGTTCACAAAGACCTCAACCTCTCTCTATAGAAACTAAATCCTTTTATGTACCACGTTTTACAGGAAACCCGACTCCAACCATAACATGGTCCAAGCTCCGAGCGCCATTACCATGGCAGCACCAGATAGTGAACAATAGCCTGGTTATCCCGAGAGTCGCTCAACAGGACTCCGGACAGTACATTTGCAATGCCTCCAACACTGATGGATACTCTGAGGTCTTCATAACCCTGGATGTGGAAAGTAAGAAATTAATCTGCAGCCGTGTATGTTTATCCCTGAAGATTCATGTATCTGATCTGCAGCACATCGCTCATTCCTGTGAGCATAGATCATATAAAAACAGGTGTCTGTTCCTGGATCTCATAGGTTACAATACTGAGGATAGGGTTTGTAATGTCCCCATTCACACTGGCACACCAGACTTAGGAAGGATGCCATGAGTTGACAGAAAAGATGCTGAGATCTCATCTGCCATGGGACAAATACATATTTTTTTCCCTGCGTCCAATTCTTATAGCACTTAAAAGCAGCAGAGCCAACATGATCCACAGGACTGGACCTGAGAGGTAGCAGCTGATTTGTGTTATATGGGGGTCGATCTGCTCTGAGGTTCTCCACAGTGCTCTATTGGTGTTGCATAGTGATTATTCTGTGTTACAGGGTCTTCCTATATACTACAATTTTCTGTTTTATCCCCAGATCCACCGTATGCCACCACCCTCCCCGATGAGCTGTCTCTCAGTGTTGGAGAACCCATCCGGTTGCAGTGTCTGGCCCATGGCACTCCACCGCTCAAATTCCAATGGACTAAAGTGAATGGTTCTCTTACGAGCTCAGCTGAGGTGCGTGATGGCGTCTTACACATCAGTCAGGCTGCAACCACGGATGCTGGCACCTACCGCTGTGTGGTCAGTAATAAAGTTGGAGAAAATGAGGCCTTAACCCAGATCAGTGTTATAGGTAAGTGTCTGCAGATTCACTGTGGGGTCTGTCCCATTGTGTAAAGTCAGTGAAAAGGCCATGTTTGAATAATTAGAGGTGTAACTATTACATGAGGATATTTTCCGAGCTGTTGTATAAACTCTGTTTTTATGATCCTCCAGACCTCCAACGTGGAGAAGGCTAATGTGAACAGCTTAATCTGTATAGAGGTGGGTTCATTTACATATATTTTTTTCCCCACCCTCATTCTACAGCTCCATTTTCTGTACGGGTCTCACCTCAGATAGACACCAAGGCAGTAAGCGACACAGCAGAGTTCACCTGCACTGTTATCGGAGATCCTCGGGCAAGACTCCAGTGGATTAAAGAGGGAGGAGAGCTTCCAGCCAATCACAAAGTGGACAACACGGTTCTCCGGTAAGAGGGATTGTGATTTACCACATTAAGGTGGTGTTATCATCAGAGCCCAAGACTGCTGTTACAGGTCACTTATAAGTGACCTATAGAGTCCCAATTCTTTCTGGGAATTTTGGTTATGGCGATGTGACATTTGACACGTGCAGGACATGATCTTCATGTGTTTACTACAGGATTTCTAATTTGGAACGCGGAAATGAAGGCGTCTATACGTGCAGAGCACTCAGCAGATTCGGTCAAGCCCAAGATAGCGTAAAGCTGGTTGTACAAGGTTGGCATCTCCTAATACAAAGAGCCAGGTCTGCAGCTCAGACCAGTATTTGCCACCACAAAAAACCATGATGTCTGTTAGTTTGTATTGTGCTGTTTCCGCACCCAGTACAATAAACATTTCTTGTCCTCAGTGCTGCCGAAAGTCAGGATTAACATCCGCACCTCAGTGCAAACCGTCCTGGCAGGAAACTCTGTGGAGTTTGAGTGTCTGGCCATTGGAGATCCTCAAGCCAAAGTCACTTGGAGCAAGGTGGGAAGTCGTCTACCGAGTGATGCTATTATAAACGGAGGCATGCTGAAGATTGACCAGGTGAAGCAGTCCGATGCCGGGCAGTACCGCTGTACAGCAACAAATGATGTGGGGGAGGTACAATCTCATGTCATCCTCCATGTGCAGTGTAAGTGTACTTTGCTATCGCGTTGCTTCTTTCGTCTTCCTTTTTTATTGTCTTTTAACAAATTCCCATAATTTCTCAGCCGTGCCGCAGATTGCCGCTCAGCCGGAGATGAAGGAGATCACCACTGGATCCACCGCTGTATTCCCGTGTCTGGCATCTGGATTTCCGGTGCCTGAAATCACATGGACAAAGGTAAATGTATGCAGCTACTTAATGCCTGGTCACATGTAACACAAGACGTTAGCGGTTGTAGCTATAGTTGTCACCAGTCAGTGTGACTCCTTAGGGTACATGAAATGACATACAGTTACTGATTGTTGTGCACGATCTGACTATACTTTACTTTGTCACCAGCTGGAGGGAGACCTCCCCAGTGATGCTCGGATTGAGAACAACGTTCTGACCATCCTTTCTGTGAAGCCTGAAGATGCTGGGACCTATGTGTGCACTGCAGCCAATCGCCAGGGCAGAGTCACCGCATTCTCCATGCTAAAAGTTCGAGGTGAGAAGTTAATCTCCATTGTTGGTCTGTGGACAGTGTACAAGATTAAGCAGGGTCCCAGATTACATATGTTTATCTGCCCCAGGTGGTACATGTTGTCTTTCTCTGGGTACTTGCACAGTGTATGATTGGAAAACTGTGGGGTAAAGTGCTTGAGGATGGGTGACTTACATGCTGTCGATGGATATATGGCAGGAAGGGACCACATAGATGTTAATGTTTGATGCCTGCTTTGGCCGCCCAGCTGATTTGTTGGTCTTATTAACAATTATTTTTTTGCCTTATCTTCTTATATCTCCAGAGAGAGTTGTGCCTTACTTCACAGGCCATGCCCAGTCTTACCTCACCCTGCCAAGCATGAAAGATGCCCACAAGAAGTTTGAAATAAAGATCACCTTCCGCCCAGACTATGCTGATGGTAAGAGAGACAGACATGGTGTAGACTAGCGGTCTCAAAACTGTGGACCGCCAGCTTTTGCAAAACTACCCGGACAGCCAATGGGAGTTATAGTTTTGCAATAGCTGGAGGTCCACAGTTTGGAGACCACAAGTGGTGCCCAGACGGTGCAAAAGAAAACATAGTGGAGTAAAGGGGAAAATGCTGTGATGCCTCTTGTCCTGAAATAATATGGGTACAATCCAGGATAGCAGCAAACATAGGTATTGGCGCTTATTCACTTGCACGTAAATGGAGACACTCTTTTCTTCTCATGGTTGCCGACCAAGCAAGAAAAAATCCACAATAGACTGCGAGCATAAGTCCAGCATGCAAGGTAGTGCAAAAAGAAGCTTTCAATCTTTATTCCCTCTCAGGACATAAAATTTTGCTGCATGTTTCTAGTTGTCACCCTTTTTCAAAGCTTGTGCTCAGACTACGCTATTGTTAAGCGAGACAGCCACAATGCAGACTATGGTGTCTAGACAGGGGTAAGGAAATATAGTGGAAAGATGCTCTGTTGCCTCTTGTCCTTAAATAATATGGGTAACGTCACGTTTTAGGTTGCTTCCCTTTTTTTCAAAGCTTCCACCCAGACCACACTGATTGTAAGAGAGACAGACATGATGCAGCCTATGGTGTCCAGAAAAAGGAAAGAAAATATAGTGGAGTAAAGGGAAGAGTGCTGTAGTGCCTCTTGTCCTTAAATAAAATTAGCGCAATTGCACTTCGTGTTGCTACCCTTTTATAATTTTATATATAAAAATTTTCAACCCAGGATTTGTAGCATTTAAGGGTGAAGATACAGAAGGGGCAGTGTCAACCGTTCAGTGTCTCCACTCGCTCACATCCCTGATGCTCCTTTATAATGTCATTCAGTAAATGTGTGTCCATTGTTTCTGCTCATACTATACAGATCCATTTCCTGGGTCAGGGTTTTAGGTTTTCTTTGATTCCCCGCTTTCTTGTCTCTCCTGACTTTTCCTTCTCTTCTCTCCAGCCCTTGTTTTGTTCTCTGGTAAG
Source organism: Hyla sarda (assembly GCF_029499605.1). Classification (NCBI taxonomy): domain Eukaryota; kingdom Metazoa; phylum Chordata; class Amphibia; order Anura; family Hylidae; genus Hyla; species Hyla sarda. The sequence goes on along the minus strand of NC_079198.1, from coordinate 5,105,677 downwards.
TTCTCCGGCCTTGCATGTCTTGAGATTAGAGACCATCTGCGGCCAGACTCCATAGTGATAGCGGTGGAGCATAATTGTTTGGTTGCATGATTCTATGTAGGCTAACGCTCGGCCTGGTTACCTGTCCCGGTCTCTGCGGTCAGTGCATGGTCTGGCGGTACTGACTACTTAAGTAAGATTGTGTCTCCCACACAATCAGCTACAGTAACACGGCCCCCTCCATCCGTCTCCTCTACTGATCCAGAGAATGGATTCCCATGATGCCTTGTTGTGTGCAGTGATTACTGGTGTGATTATAACCTGAGCCCTTGTATCCAGTGCTCCTCTATGTCAGCAGAATCTTCCAGGGATCGAAAACATTCAGTAAAGACTACTACTTGCTTCATCTCTCAAAGTATAACTTTGAGTAGGACCCAGGCTGAGCACCTTTGACTCCACCCGGTGTCATTCCCATCTGCCTTCTTGTAGAGACACCCAGTGTCATTCCCAACATCCCTTCTTTAGTTGTACAGACATGAGATATGATTCCCATCATCCCCCTTTGTTGTAAAGACCTCTGGTGTCGTTTCCATCCTCCATATTGTAGTTTTCCAGTATCATTGCTATCACTTTTCTCCCATCTTTGTACTGACACCTGGTATCCTCCCCATCATCGCCCCTTTAATTTCCAAACACCAAGTATCATTTCTATCATCCTACCTTTTACAGAAAGATTTAGTGTAATTCTCATCAACCCCCTCCCCCTTTCTTTGCAGGGCAGTGTTTCCCAACTAGGGTGCCTCCAGCTGTTGCATAACTTTTAGCATGCTCTGACACCCCCACCCCTCTTGCAGACATTTGTTATCTTTTTGACCTTTAAGTATATACCAGTTGTCTCCAAACTACAGATCTCCCAGTAGTAAAAGGTGCAGGTCCCCATGATAACTCTGCTTGGATTCTTATAGGAATGCTAGTCTACAGCGGACAGAAGAAAAGCAAAGGAGCCGATTTCATGTCCTTTGGCCTTGTAGGAGGACGTCCAGAATTCAGGTGACAGTTCAGACTTGGGTGTTTGGGATTATTTCTGGCTCTTTACATATTAGGGTCACATTCAAATTCTGAAAAGTAGGAATCTGATCTGCTGCTGTGGGGTCGTTTCTGGATTTAGTTTGTGAGGCCATTGAAATTATTTACCTTTTTGTTACATGAAGCTTCTGTGTGGTTTGCAGATTCGACGCAGGTTCAGGGATGGCGACAATCCGTTATCCAATACCCATTAGTCTGGGTGAGTTCCATACTGTGACCCTCTATAGAAATCTGAACCAAGGATCCCTGGTTGTGGATAACCAGACACCTGTGAACGGCACCTCCCAGGTATGTCCTCAGCATTTTGCATATTTTCCAGTGTCTTTTAAATTAAGGCTGGAAATGTATTTTAATCTCATACACATAAATGTGCCACCTCCTACACAAATACGACCCTCTCAGGTATTTTATATATTCTCTCCCGCCCCCGTAGGGTAAATTCCAAGGTCTGGACCTTAACGAAGAGCTGTATCTCGGAGGTTATCCAAACTTTGAGGCCTTGTCAAAGACAGACCTGAAAAGAGGGTTTGTGGGTGAGCGAAACTTGGTCTGTTCTCTCTTTCTCCTCTATCAGACCTGATTTCACATGTTACAGCTCTCATTTATCGGCACCCACAGGCTGTGTCCGCCAGCTGGTCATCCAGGGTGAGGAGGTCATCTTCAAGGACCTGGATCTAAAAGCTAAAGACATCTCCAACTGCCCGACCTGTAGAGACCGACCTTGCAAGGTAAACAGCAGCTGAGTTCTGTATTCACAACACAGACCTGTAAAAACTATCTACTCAGTCCAACCAGCTTAGATAGGTGCTCACACGTCAGTATGACAGGCTCAGATAGACCCTCACAGGTCAGTATGATGAGTTTAGATAGATGCTCATACATGAGTATGATGGGCTCAGATAGGTGCTCACGTGTCCATATGATGGGCTCAGATAGATGCTAAAATAGATGCTCACACGTAAGTATGACAGGCTTAGAAAGGTGCTCAAACCTTAGTCCAACCAGCTCAGATAGGTGCTCACATATCACAAAGATGGGCTCAAACCTCAGTCCAACTGGCACGGATAGGTGCTCACACATAAGTATTTACTTCCAGAGACAGCTGGCCGGCACTGCAAGTTTTTTCCTTCATGCAAACGGTAACTTATTGGTGATGCTCTACTTCTTAGAAAGTGCCACTAACGGACCTTTTTTTTTCCCCCCCAATTTATTCTATTTCGTCACACATCAGTATGTCAGACTCAGGCTCTCACATCTTAGCCCAACCGGCTCAGACAGGTGCTCATGTGTCAGTCTAGTCAGCTCAGATAGGTGTCCATGTGTCAATTTAACTGGCTCAGAAAGGTGCCCACTCATTAGTTTTGACCGCCCACAGCTCATTTCAAGCCTGGATATATTTTATTTTTTTTTAGAACAGAGGAATTTGCCGGGATTCAGAGAGCAGCAGTTATGTCTGTGATTGTCCTCCTGGTTTTGCCGGAAGCAACTGTGAACATTCCCAGGCTCTACATTGTCATCCAGGTACTAAAGGGAAGGGCATCACACCCTTGAACGGTATGGCATGTACCTGTCTCACCTCCCATCACCTCCATTTTCTTCCTCAGGTGCTTGTGGACATGAAGGCACCTGCATCAACCGTGCAGATGGGACCGGATACACATGTCGATGTCACCTGGGCCAATCTGGAGAAAAATGCATGGATGGTATGGAGTGGTGAATCAAAGCAACCATAGTAACAGGAAATGCCTTATCAATCACCCCACAAACCAAACGGGTCTGTGGTGTAAGCCCTTATGGCCCCCATACACACTGGAGAAAGCAGAACTGACCGTCTGTGTATAAGGGCCTTCCAACTCTCCCCCAACAGATTGAGTCGATGAATGAAGGATTCAGTGTGTTGAATTTCAGCACCCAAACCTTTAGTTTTTCCTAGAGTGGTGTTTCTGCTATTTCTATTACATGAATGCTCCACAGAGCCTACTGTCCATGTGTATGGGAAGACTGAGAAAATTGTGGTTTGTTCGACTGAACTCTATTGAAAGTGTATGACTACGTTTAACCAGCCTTGTACATTATAGTGCCCCCTCTCTCCTGCAGGTGTCATGGTAAACACTCCTTCATTCAATGGAGAAACCTCTTATATCTCGTACCCCGCTCTCACCATCATCCACAATGATCTGAAAGTAGACCTGGAATTCAAGCCCCTGGCTCCAAACGGACTCATATTCTTCAGTGGCGGGAAAGGCGCTCCTGTGGAAGACTTTGTGTCACTAACCATGGCTGGGGGTCATCTTGAATTCCGCTATGAACTGGGATCAGGTCAGACAACATAATGCAAAGTGTTGTCAACTTCCTGTAGTTTTGCACTATAACCACTTATAACCAATAGACAAACAGAAAGTTCTAGAAGTAACTTCCGTCTCCTCCTGTAGGGTTGGCCATTTTACGTAGTGCTGATCCTGTTACCCTGGGACAGTGGCACAAAGCATCTGCTGAGAGAATCCATAAGGATGGGACGCTTCAAATTGACAATGCACCACCTGTAAAGAGGTCTTCTCCTGGAAAGAGCCTTGGCCTCAACTTGAAGACCCTGATGTACCTGGGGGGTGTGGACGGTTCTGTGACCCTCCCTGATGCTGTCAACTTCACACAGCCGTACCAGGGCTGCATTGGAGAAGTGAGTTCATTGTGTGCACCAACCACTGTAATAATTGTGGTAGGGTGAGGAGATGTCTAGTGGTGGCCCTGCTTCTTAATATTTGGTTCTGATGGTTTTTTTTTTATTAACTTTTGACAGGTTTCCATAAATGGCAAGAAAGTGGACATTTCGTACAGTTTTATAGAAAACCACAGTATCAGTCAGTGCTATGACAGTTCTCCCTGTGACCGCATGCCTTGTCTGCATGGAGGTCGTTGCATGCCAACTGGAGAGTACGAGTACCAGTGCCTCTGCCGCAATGGATTTAAAGGTTAGAGGGTCTTTAGCTGTCGGGGTATGTTTCTTAAAATTTACAAAGAAGTGTTATACAAATTACAGTCTGCTGGGACAGAAGTGTCCAGTGTCCATAATGCTTTTGGAGAAGTTTACTGAACACTAGACCTTAGCATGCAAAGAGTTTTCAGTTTCTGTATGTATGCCAAGGGTCCACCATTATAATGCTCCAGGATTGGGAGCCAATGCTGACCGATTTCGATTTGCTATCATAGCTCTGTGTGCCCCTGTATAGCTGTTAGTCCCAACATCTTCATCTTGCAGGTGATCGATGTGAATCACATGAGGATCAGTGCCGTGTCCACAATCCCTGCATCAATGGTGGCACTTGCAAGGAGAACAAATGTCACTGCCCAGAAGGTTTCTCAGGAACATACTGTGAGCGAGGTGAGCCATCCATCTAACATCCCGGCACGAGACATAAATGACACAGCCAGGGGGAGGGATGATACAATGTCACATGTTCCAGATCTGCTGCAGTACAGTCAGCATTTGCCGGCAGATCTTACAGAATAAAACTCTATCAATAGAGAAGTTGGTTGTCCCTATCCCCTCTATACACTGTTCCTCCTCCATAATTGTGTCTTCATCCCCTCTACACACTTTTCCTCTTCTATCATGGTGTCATCATCCCCTCTACACACTTTCTCGTTCTTAGTGTCCTTATCCCTATTCACAGAGTTCCTCACCCACCATTGTGTCCTTATCCCCTCTACACACAGTCTCCTTTTCACATCATGGTGTCCTCATCTCTCTTCAGTGTTCTTTACCCACCATGGTGTCTTCATCTCCTCCTTTCATAAGTTTCTTGCCCTTGATGGTGTCCTCATCATTCTGAAGATTGTTCCTTGCCTGCCATGGTGTCTCATCCCCTCTATACACTGTTCCTTGCCTGCCATGGCATCTTCTTTCCTTTATACTCACCTGCCTTGCTCACCTGTTATGGTGTCCTCACCCCCTCTACACAAGGTTCCTTGCCTTTCATTAGTGTCCTCATCTCCTCTCTACACAGTTGCTTACCTGTCATGATGTCCTCATGCCATCTACACATGGTTCCTCACCCATCATGGTGTCCTCAGCTTCTTCTGTAGTTAGAAGCTTTGCCGTGTCTGTGTTATTGTTTTAATAAGCTTATTTGCATTTGTACAGGAGCAGCAGCGACAAATCTGGATGACGGCATGCGCGAAGGGAGTGGGGGGAACGGTATTGTATCCCCAATTTATTTATTTTTCTAAATATTTTCTCATTTCGAACACCTTACTTAATGTGATTTGGGATACAAGATACTGTCTGCTTTAGTCTTCAGGTAGCGGAGTTATTTGACGACTGTATGTGCCACCTGATGTGACTAACATTTCCCAGACAGGGCTCCTGCTGGGGATGGTAATGGTGGCTGATAAAGTATCTTGGGTATTTGCATTGATACCATGCGAGCTCTGCCATGACCAATGTCCCAAATCACATTCTCGGTAGCATCCAAACATTAATTGAACAATTTTCCTACCTATCTTTGCGCTTTATTTTGGAGTTTCCCATCCCTTTTCCACGTTGAATGGCTGTAATCCTTGTCATGTGGACTTCCCCTGATTGATTCAGAAAAGTTCCCATCCGCCACTTCTGCAATTATCTTTTCTTGTTTCTGTTTCTTTTGCAGATGCTCCAGGAGTTTACGGATCCTCCTTCTCCGGTGACTCTTATATTGTTCTACCAAGGCAAACATTTCCCAGGAGGTAGGAGAGTGAACACTGTCACGTTTAGTGGGATAATTTCACTCTCAGGTTGATAGAGAGGAGAGGGGATTGCTGGACGGAAACTTTCACATCATTCGCACAATTTTTTTTTCCCCCCCCTCAGTCGACCAGACTCTCCAGAAAGCATTGAGTTGGAGCTACGGACCACGTCCACCGATGGTGTGATCCTGTGGCAGGGAATGGTGAGGCTACTGGCTCCACGTCTGAGGCTTAATCTCATGTTGTCCTGCTCAGCATCCATACAGTCACCTTTGCCATGTCTCGCCCTGTTATCTTGTCAGCAATTAATGCAATTCAAAACCATAATATACATCTCATCAACTTTTTTTCCATTGTTCTGTGCAACACATTGAGATTATACTGAGCTGCAATACAATGGCAAATATATGCTGATCATAGGTGTACATATCTGTGCACAGGTCTGTAATAATCCCTCATAGATACACGGCTCCTATCAACTATACAGGTCTAAAATGATCCTTCGGCTCATATACAAACTATGCATCTGCACGTATACACTGCTCATATATAGACAACACATCTGTATACACTGCTCATATATAGACTACATATCTGTATCAAGGTCTGTACTGATCACACAGGGAATCCTATAGTGTTGGCATAGGCCTCATTCATGGCGCTTGCATGTTCCCATCATTAAAGTTTCCATTTTCATGTCCCATTAGGAAGGCTTGTGGCTGGAGCATGCCCTGCTTGATACTAACCAGGTATTTATGATTATAAAAGTCATAGACTTATAAAGAACAGGCTTATGTGCTATTCACAAGGACAGCTTGATATTCTGCTTAATCCTCTACTTGTTGGTAGGTGTAGTGATATATAATTGTTGCATCTTTAGCTCTAACAATCTGATGCCCTGGCCCTGGTATTGGTGCCATCCCATGTGACCCAGGGATTCTTTACTGACTTTTATTTTGTCAGGAGGAGAAAGAACAAGGTAGAGAGCGGGATTTCATCAGCCTAGGGCTGCGGGGCGGACATCTCTTGTTCAGGTGAGTGCGGCCGATGCCTTTTGAGCTTATTGTAACCTGAACGTCTACTATTCATGTGTCCTCACATCTTTCCAACTTTCTCTCTTCTCAGTTACCAGCTAGGAAGCGGTGAGGCCAATATCATGACCGAGGACCCCATCAATGATGGAGAATGGCACAAAATCACTGCCATCCGGTAAGAGCTCCTGAGGATTGAGGTCTTCCAGCTCTATCCCATGACTATCATTGCTTAGTGCCTGGATGGTGCTGCAGGCACTGGAGATCGTGTCCACATTTAGAATTTTTTGTCATTTTTACAAAATCACACAATAATGGCAAATGTGAACTCATCCTCATAGCTGTGAATACACAGCAATAACCCTATGCACGGGGGGGGGGGGGGGGGGGGGGAGGGAGGGGGCAATAGCACAGACGCCATCCAGAACAACCAGTCTTGGCCGAGGGGTCCTAATCACAAGTCTGTATTGATAATGCCCTATTTCTTTACAGTGAGGGAAAGGCCGGTTCAGTCCACATTGATGGCGAGGAAGTGATCACTGGAAGCGCACCAGGCAAAAATATAATGGTGGACACGAAGAGCAAAGTCTATCTGGGTAAGAGATTTGATCAGTGATCCTTGCATGCTTTTGGCAATAACATAGTCTTAATGGATCTTCTATTACCCAATGGCAGTGTTTTCCAACCAGGGTGCATTCAGCTGTTGCAATACTACAACTTTCAGCATGCCTTTTGCTGTCCAGGCATGCTGACTGTTTTGCAACAACTGGAGACATACGGGTTGGAAGACACTGGTCTTGTCTAATGGTGATAGGTAAACCAATGAAGCTGCTATTGTGTATTATGTTCCTAGTATAATCTATGTTGGAACAGTCCCTATTAGCTAGGAAGTCTCCACAACCCTCTCAAGAGCAACAGAAAACTTGTTGTTGTTGTATTGATTGGGAATTTTCTACCCTACTAATGTGAACTCAAGAGCGCAAGTGCAGTACAATGACCTTCCAGCTCTGAGCACCCTGCAGACGACAGGGGTCCTCATTAGCTGGGAGGAGAGCGGCAGCAAGGACTGTCCTGTGCTGTAGTGAACATTTTGTGTAAAGTTTTTTACTTGCCTGTTCCTTTCCCTGCTGGGATATGACAACACACTTCCTGACAGCTACCTCCTCATTCCAGGTGGGGCGCCCAATGTGAAGCTGATGACAGGAGGGAAGTTCTCCGCTGGTATTACAGGATGCATCAAAAACTTGGTACTTGTAAATGCCCGACCATCTCACCAGCTTCACCAGCCTATCGACCTGAAGCACCAGTCAGAGACGGCGCACCACACCAGAGAGTGCCCATCCTAGGTGAGGGCCAGAGGCTTTCCTGACAGTCAAAAAGCCTGGGGCAAAAGCAAAAAGACTATTAAAACAAAGAAAAGACAGTGTCAAAATATGGAGTCTAAATATACAAGGTGCTTCTGCTGCTACCAAAAAAAAAAAAACAAGAGGTGGTGCTAACGAAAAGTATTTGGATTGCGCATTTCTATATTACCTACACGGAATCTCTTTCTTTTTAATTATTTTTTTTAATGTCTTCAGATTTCCATGTGTTTTACTGCTGGATGAAGGAAATTTGTATGTATTGAACCAGATGTATGTTTTTTAAAAAGAATCCCTAACCAAAAAACAAAAACAACTAACAAAAAGCAGATGTGTTGACGTCACCTCTCTGACACCACCGCTCCTGGGTTTTTTGTATCTACATGTCACAGTATTGGTGGTCTGGACCCCTAAGCATTGGTGGGCCAGGGGGGGGGGACTCATCATGGGGTCCCTGCTCCGGATACAAGAGCTATAGGTGAAAAGTTCTGAACAGAGCAGCTTTCCTGTGGCCCTTACATATTTATGTCATTAGTATATTAGAACGGTCCAAGTCTTCCAGGTGAATCCTCATCATTCCTCTCTGCCGTATCTCTTTTCCTATACTAAATGCAGAATATACATTGGTTCATCAGTTCTGAGCAGCATTTGTGTTCCCAGAACCAGCGTCCTGTCCCCCAGCCCTATCATTGCAGTCACATCCACAGATCGGTATAACACTTCGCTCCCGTTGAGCACTTTTGCCCTGCAGGACGTGGCGGGCACCAGCCCTGTATGAGCCGTGGAAGCTTTGTGTTACGTACAATGTTACGTGGGGGGCCCTGCTTACTGGAATCGATGGGTTTAGGGTTTCTGGTCTTTCAAGACTAGTGGAAATAAAATAAAAAATAAACTACTGGAGTAAATTATGATATGCACTGAGAGAAGCTACAGATCAGTATTCAGTCATCATGTTACAGGAATTATGTACACATATATAGCCCTCCTTGTGCACTCATTTTTATAAAGATGCCCCAGAACATGTACATAACCCCTTATAGAGAGTTCAACTCCTGTATGGGCCCCTAGAGGGCAGCATATGATTCCAGGGGTCTACAAATGTTTTTTTTTTTCCTGCCACCAATGTTACCTTAGCTCAGAGCGCCTTCAGCTGTTGCAAAACTACAGCTATCAGCATGCACAGACTGGCAAAGGTTGCCCGGACATGCTGGGAGTTATAGTTCTGTAACAGCTGGAGGCACTCTGATTGGGAAATACTGACCTAAGACAGCATAAGCTCCGGTCCTAGGTGAAGCAACAAACGAGACAAGCAAAGAATCCAAAGCACCCAATAAGTGCCCTACATAGGACAAGTTTTCTACAATATGGAATCCTACATCTGAGCTGCGATACTGGTGCTGTCAGGAGGGTCTATGTACACCTGGTGGGGGGGCGTTGCGCGCAAAACATGTTATGTCGTCCTGTTACATCAGTGCCTTGGGGGGGGGGATCACAACTAACCAATAAACCAGATTTTTGGAACATGGGCTGACTCATCTTGTCACTTAGTTTGACAACGTTTATTAGAAAAAAAAAAAGCAATAGAAGCAAATTTAAAGTTTTTTTTATTTTACATTTTTTTTTGAGAAAAAAAAATTGTTAAAAACAAATAATGTACAGGGAACTAATAAATATTTAGCAGAGCCAGGTGCCCGCGTCCAGTCCACAGATGGTCAGTTTGTTTGTATGTGTGCATTTACTAGTGATTCCTGAGGTAGAACGATGACAGTGTCCACTTAGTGACACCATAAAGGGTTCACATAACACCCCACCCCCGTACCAGCCATGTCTCTACATACAGAGATGAGAATCACACCGGTTCAGTAGTAGTTGTGTCCTGAGGGGTCACTTTGCTGGGTCGAATTTTGTCCTTTAAGACGCAGCTGCGGCTGCAGAGGTGACATGATGCGCAGAAGGAGTTGCAGCAGGGAATGAATCTGCAGGCGCCGACTCTCCAGATGAACCAGCCTGGTGACCAACAACACCAGAATAAAAGAGCGACGCCAACCATAAAGCCCAGAATGATGTACAGGTAGAGGAAGGAGGCTGAGGATTTCAGTTCTGAAAGACAGATGCGTCTATATGACGTGACACTCCATGCACAGCCCCTTGTCATTCTGTATCCCCAGTATGTTGTAAACAACAGGATAACTTCATCACCTATCAGATCACTCCTGACAGCTCACAGACCCTTCCCAGCTCTACCTGTATACTGCTGCTATCTTTATGGGTCAGTATATACATAGCTATATACCTCCCCCAAGGCTGTGTTCACAAAATGTTCAAAAATTGTGGTAAAAATTACTTTTTTTTTCTGTGATTTGTACAATTGTGGTAAAATAGCATTTTTTGCTGCATTTTTGCAATTGTGCAAATCACAGAAAAAAACTAAAATTTTTACCACAATTTTGAAACATTGCAGCAAAAAAACAAAACAAAAAACAGCCAAAATGCAGTACAAATGTGTGAAAAATTATATAAAAAGTCCCTTTCCCCTCTATATATTTCTCTAAACAACTCACTTTAAATAAAAAAAAGCACATCAAAACTGCACAAAATGAGAACTGACCCCCCAACTCACTAAGGTGAACTGATAAAACTTATAAGTGAACTTCCGCAGCAGTCAAATTAGATGACCAGGAGCAGTGATGAGACTCCGTACCCCTCTCTCTGCAAAGTCAAAGTGTTCATGGGAAATGTAGTCAGCATTAGGAAATCATTTCAGAGATAGAATTTGAATCAGTATGGTTGAAACCCCATACCTGTCACATGAAATAAAACACACAAAGGTATTCACAAGAACCCCTACATTATTCTAATAACCTATGCTGCCATATATTAGCAAAAGAAAACAATTTCAGAGTGATTCTTAATAATAAGAGCTTATTCACATCTTGAAATATATACAAAAAAGTAGTGCCATATGCCACGGTGCATCTACTGAAGTCAATGGACACACTGTGGCTTTGCCACGGTATACGATTGCATACTTTAGTTTTGTCAGAATCACAACTTGTACCATTGACAAAGTCAAGAAGTGAAGTGTGAATGGGCTTAAATATATGGCCTAGATTAACTGGATCATTTATAGATACCCTTCATCCAACCAATATCAGGTGTGATGGTTCTTGTAAAACCACAAGCACCATCGAGCCACTGTTTTAACTACACATGTGAAGTACCTGAGTTTGACCCGTGAGGTTGGCCAATGTCTGGAGCGAGCAGATTCTGGTTCCCATCATTCCCACAGGTGAGATTTACCGCTGGTGTCTGTAGGTTTGGTACAGCAGCTGCGCTGGGGCTTATGGTTTCAGAGGGAATCGCGGTTCCAATGACACCTGCCAAACAATATCATAGAGAGAATGGTCATTCCTGATGGTAAAATATGCATTCTGCTCCAATTATATACATATCAGAAGAGGATACTGTAAATAGGAATCCTATTTCTTAAAAAAAAAAAAAAATTCTAATTTTCCTAAGGAAAATTGCAATACAGGGTCCATGACAGAACTCCACCTCACTCCATGGCACCTGTTTTCTGAAGGTTACAGCTCAGCAACACCCAGTGATGTCAGAATATGCCGTTTGAAGACCACTGGTTTATAGCTATTTGCGGGGTCCTTACCTCTTCCATCGTTTCTTCTGTCTACAGACACACTGACACAGTTGGCCGGAGGCCCTATGGCTTGATCGCTGCCATCTCCACAGTTGTCAATGTCCTGCTCGTCACACACCAGGCTGGATGGGATACATTTTCCATTGTGGCAAGGAAAATACGGTGTCGACCTGCACTCTGAAGTATTGAAACCTAAAAATGTCAAAGATCGAGATATGTTTGATGTCTAACGGCAGCCATGGATTATTTTGTGTCTCATCAGATACATGGATGACATTATTTATTAATCAATCAATCTGTATATAATTAAAGCACAAGTAACTCGAGAATAGAAAACCCTCCCCACAAATCCCCACCTACCCTATCGCCTTTCTCCAATGCCTGCACTTACCTACGCGGAAAGAGGTGAAATCTCCAACAAAGTCAACTCTGGGTTGCTGCCCTCGTGTAACCAGACGCAAGGTTAGATAGTTTCCTGTGGACAGGACGGGTCTGGGGATAGTTTTGCCACAAAGAGGAAAGCCCAGTGGCTCAGAATAAAGGTCTTTCCCATCATAAAACTGAACATATGAGCCAGCATTGCAGGGGTCAATGTGTGTTCCTGGGGGTCTTGGGGTGCCCTTGATGGATGAAGCATGTGCGCTGCCATTAACCCCCAGTACAGAAGTCTGAATATTAGACATACGCAGGAGGCTGTATACCAGGAAAAAGCGGAACTGGAACTGGACCTTGTCCTGCTGGGCTGCAGCTTGCATGGTTAAACGGCAGTCAGTGCCCATAGACACAAAGTAATACTTCCTGGAATCACTGTGAGAATTGATGATCATTCCGTCTCCTCTGATGTTCTGGCCACAGAAGTCCACCATACTGACTGTAGGGAGCACAAAAAATATCACAGAGTTAGCCAAGAGATTGACATGCAATAAAGCCAAATGGCCAAAAAAAAATTATACATACTAAAAGGCATGTTAAAAATAAATAACAAAACAGACCAAGAGGAAACCATGAACTTGACAGGACTAACCAAGTGCAAGTCAGCAACAGGACAAAAATCACCCTATAAAGTGCAGTCAGGTAAGAGGTATCAAGCATCCTGCATAGGGAAATTACACTAAAATATATCTGTATCAATAACAATGGTGCAAGAATAATAGCAAGTGGGAGTGAAGAAATTTCACGTTTCTCGTCGGTAATGATGCTTCATGCAGTCAGACCTCCTTATACACCATAGAGATAAATATAAGTTACATATATACTTGAGTTCAACATGGAATAACTTAAGCAACCCATTCTGGATCTTGCATACTTGGCATCTCCCTAATGTGCTCTCATTCTGATATTTGTAAGAACACAGTTCAAAGGGTTTGCCAAAATTCACACAATACAGGCCCTTATTTATTAAGAGTATTGTGTAGGTTTCTTTGTGGGTTTTAATTCCCTACAATTTATTTTCCACGGTATTTACTAAGGTTTCCCTACATTTTCCACTTTCCCTACACTTTGCTTTTTTTTACACATGCTCTGATCTGTAGGGTTTTCCTCAGCTCAAATCCACCACATTGTATGTGGAAACCTTAGTAAATATGTTGGGTTTTTGTGGAAATGTTGGGAACACGCCCCTTTCTGGAGACCACACCCCTTTTACCAGCAGCCACACCCCGTTTTGGGTTTTCTTAGCAAAATGGAGAGTTAGTCTGGGTTTTTTCAATTCTGGTGCAAATTCTGGCGCAATGCAACAGAATCTGGCACACAACCCAACAAAACATGTCGGGTTTGCAATAGTAAATGAGGGCAACAGTGCATGGTCCCACAAGGGAGTTCCACCTCTCCCTTCCAGCTACAATATATCCACACACCGTGGGATGTAAAAACATTTAAGACGTGCCCATAATATATAGACCCAGCCGGATAGTAACTCACGATTACAATGTTTGTTTCTGGTTATTTCAGTTGTTTTTATTTTAGAGACTTCATCGTAAATCTTCTAACAAAGTGGAGCTTAGCACATCAACAGAGAAATCTGAGCTGAGATCTTCCTCCTGCTGCCCCCGTAGTCATGCGTACCAGGTGTGGAGAGGGTGTGGATTATATAGCAAAATAGATAAGCACCTGTTCACATAGACATAGTAGTAATAGAAAAAAATCGCATGCAATTATTTCAAAGTCAATTCACATTAACTAAAGTGCTATCATGCTATAGAAAGGATTTAAAACTACATATTTCTCATTGCTGCTTCTCTAACACCCCCCCCCCCCCCCACTTTATCAGCCCAGCACTGCGCTGTCCCCCACATCGGGGAACTAATCACATTACCTGCAAGCGCTGCTCTCCTCGTCCACTTGAGAGTTGCGGGCCGCCGGCGCTGGAAATCTGTACTGTACTACATATTCCTGTGCCCGGGCTGCAAAAATGAATAAAATAAACTTTAACTCACCTGTGGTGCCTTGTGGGTGTGAATGGTGATCGGGATGTTGCTGTACAGGTTATAAAGGGTGCTATTAACCCTTGTCAGTCGTGACGCCAGGGTGAGAGTTAAATGCCGTATGACTTCGCCTATCGCCACCCTTCACAAGGACGATAGGTGTTTGCAGAATAAAGTATTGTCCACAACCAGAGCTTCGCTGAAAACTTGCGTAAACTTTACTGAAGATTTTCTGTAACATGCGAACATAAGAACAGTCTTTGTAACAGAGTCTATGAACAGCTTAGCTGAGATTGACTGTTGGTTGGGACTTTTAGTAAGTTCTTTAGCTTGTAGGGATTTAGTATGCGCAGATCCGCTGGATTTAGGGTTATGTTTAGGTCCAGGGTCCTTGCCAACATTAGCGGGGAATTTAGAAGAACTCACTGTGTAATTCAGCCGAGGCCGCAGGGCTTTGGCCTAGTAATTGTCGTTGAAAGTTGCGGAGGTCCTACCTCATTCAGTGACAGCAACCCAAGAGATGCTGCTTGCTTTGCAGCTTCAGGAACAAGAGAGCAATCATTGGCTGCAGCTCCCTTATATGGGTAGGGGCTGGCCGTTATAGGATTGGTCCACACCATCTGTCAATCTGCTTTACAAGGCATTGTGGGTATTACATGTCCCATGAACCTCCAAAGGTCCTTCTTAACTACCATAGAGACTAGAAAATCGTCACGTGCCCGCAGGTCCTGCGACGCTAGCGCAAGGTAAGTGCACTTTTTATATACATTTACTCTAATAATATATTAACTATTTAAGGGGTGGCTAGGGGAGGACTAGACCTGAGGACCCCACGGTTCCTAGGAACTCTGACTTTGGGGACCCCTACCAAGGTACGGTATGTAATACGGTACCGGGACACCACACACCTTCCTATGTTCCCCCGTTGCTCCAGTAACGGCCTCACGCTGGGGATGGGAATGTCACAGAGTCGTCAGCCTATCGCCGGCCGAAGCGATGTCCCGTCTCGGTCAGTGATAGGCTGAGCGCACTGTCATGTAAGGAGCCAGCCGACACTGGGCTGATAATTCATTGGGGAGGTGGGGGGGGGTGGAGAAGCAGAACATCGCCCGCGGGTCACATATGATTGGTTCCCCGATGTGGGGACAACGCGCTGCTGCTGAAAACTAATTCATTCAAGGGGTAAGGGGCCAAACCGGTATTGCGGTATGGGAAAAAATTCATATCGTGAACTGGTACACCACCCAGCACTAATTTCATTCTAACCATGCGGAAAACACTAATTCTGTAATCCAATAGCATTCTCTCTGCAGTAAGCATCTTTTATTAAGATCTCGTTTTCCAACTCTGGGATCTCCTCCAGTATTAACCATTTGAGTGTTGTAATAGAATAACCACATTAATGAAAATGTCTAGCAACAGTCTCTCTCCATAACCCGATACCTCTATTTTTTCTGTACTCAAGAATTTTGGACTTATGTTCAGTGAGATGGGTTTTAATCATCCTGGCTGTTTGTCCGACATATGTGAGTCCGCACGGAAATTTGAGCACGTATATTACATTTTTAGTTGTACAGGTATAAAAACCTTTATGCATAATAAAATTACCTTTTGAAGGATGGTTACATTTTTCTCCTTTAATTATGCCACTACAATGGCCGCAATTTTAACAGGGAAAGGTACCTTTACCTCTACTGGCCAAAAAGGTCTGGCAACCAATTTTCTTTACTGCTACATGTGAACTCTGAATATTACTATGATGCCTTAAAAATCTGAAGTTTTTTAATCATAGGTTGGAGGTAATCATCCACAAGAACTGCGTGGGAAGTGGATTTTGGGGAGAAGATACAAGACCGGCATTCATGGATACTCAACTATAAGTGCTTTGCTTAATTTACTGGAGATTATGCCATCTTCTATGTGAGACATGATGTAATTATTTACTGTACGTTTATATTGCAATGTAGGATCTTCTTTTAATACTTAAAAATCAGTGGGTGTGTAGTTAAAAGTGCTGCTTTATACAGCAACTCACAAGTGACGTCTTCTCTGATCAGCGTCGTTCCCTATTCTTCTCCGTCTGGTCCGTCCTAACCATTTCTTCCAGCCACAACTCTTCACCGTTAAACCTGCAAAACAAATCTATTAGGCTCCGCCCTTTACCAGCATTGGCCTCAGGATTCCCCTTTTACAAGTGAAGAGGAATACAGGGGCATATAGGTGTAAAGGGGTAACAGAGGGGTGTAGAAAGGAGTACATGGGAGACAGGTGTGTAGAGGAGTGTACACGGGTGACAGAGGGGTGTAGAGGAGTGTACATAGGTAACAGAGGGGTGTAGAGGAGTGTACATAGGTAACAGAGGGGTGTAGAGGAGTGTACATGGGTGTACAAGAGTGTACATGGGTGGCAGAGGGGTGTAGAGGAGTGTACATGGGTGGCAAAGGGGTTTAGAAGAGTGTACATGGGTGATGGGGGTGACAGGAGTGACAAGGTGGTAACAAGGGTGAACATGGGTAACAAGGATGTGGTCAGAGGGGTGGACAATGGGGGATGGCCAAGGTGGACATGGGAGACAGGCGGTCAGAGGGGTGGACAAGGGTGACAAGCGGTTAAAAGAGGGGTGGACAGTAGTGACAGAGAGGGGTGAATAGGAGGGGGTGGAAAAAGGTGACAGATGTGTAGACTGGGGGGTGGTCAAGGTGGATATGGATGACAGAAGGGTGGACACAGGAGATATGGGGTGAACGGGATGACAGCAGTGTGGACAAGGGGGATAAAAGAGGGGTGACAGAGGGGTGAGTAGGGGGGTGGACATGGGTGACGGGGTAGACTGGGGTGTTGACGGGGGATGAATATGGGAGACAGGGGGTGGACATGGGTGGGGGATGGACATGGATTAGAGGGGAGGGATGGACATGGTACAGTACCTTAGGCAAGCCATTTTTCTTCCCTGTTCTTCTCCTCTCCGGCAGGGCACTCATTTACTGCGCCGCAGGGGGATGCTGGGGCACGGGTCACTACAACGGCCCGGCGCAGCTTCCGCGTTCTTCCCCTTTCTGTCAGGGCACTCAGTCACTGGTCCGCAGCGGTACACTGGGGGTACGCACAGCAAAGTGCACACAAACTTCCCTCCCCCATGCAGCGGCTGGGAAGGCTGGGGCGGAAATTTTAAAAAAATTGGATGGCAAAATCTCGCGGCACCCCAGTTGGGAAACACTGCTCTATAGCATAGTTTGTTACTTGTTCTTTAGGGTCCAAAACAGACATATTTATGTGCAGGGAAATTACCCAAAGGTAGTCACTAGCTGATCATTAAAGTCTATAGAGCCTGTGTCTGCCAGTGTATGAATATATCATTAACCCATTTTGACAGGATTTCGATGTATACGTGCCTCAGTAGGTACAATTGTATCGTCGACCAACCTTAAAACCTCCTGAGCCCATTCAACCAGATGCATAGAACCTGCCCTGAGGATGTGAGGAGGATTTACTTTGCAGAATATATCAAATGTATTATAGCTCTTACCAACAGAGAAGATGGGATTAAAAAGTTGTAAGAGGCGCCAAATGTGTGAAAGAGGAATGTGCCTATTTGTAGGGCATTAAGACCATTTCACGTTTTTCACATTTTGTTATGTTACTCCTTGAATTTTCCCATCATTCTGCCTTTAATACCCCAAAACGAAAAACTATACATTTTGTATGCACATTAGTATTCACACCGTTTGCTATGACACAAAATTTATCTCTGGCTCCTCCCATTTTCCTTGATCATCTCTAAGATGTTTCTACACCTTGGTTCTAGTCACCTGTGGTAAATTCAGCTGATTCAACAGAATTTGGGAAGGCGCAGCCCTGTCTATATAAGGTCTCACAGCTGACAAATATCAGAGCAAAAAACCAAGCCATGAGAGGGAAATAACAGCCTGTAGAGCTCAGAGACAGGATTGCATCAAGGCACGGATTCGGTGAAGGGCACAAAAACATTTCTGCTGCACTGAAAGTTCCCAAGAGCTCAGTGGTCTTCATATTTCTTATATGGAAAATGTAAGAACAACCAAGACTCTTCCTAGAGTTGCCGCTACACCGAACAAAGTATTTGAGGGAGAATTTGGTAAGAGAGAAGACCAAGAACCCAATGTCATTCTGGCAGAGCTCCAAATATCCTATGTGTAGATGGGAGAAACTACCAGAATGTTCAGCACCATCACTGCAGCCTCCACAATCTGGGCTTTATGGCAAAGTGGCCGGAAAGAAGCCTCTCAGGAATAACACAGGAGTCTCTAAAACTCCCAGACTATGAGAAACAAGATTGTCTGGTCTGATGGAACCATGGTTTTGTCCTTAATTCTAAGAATCATGTCTGGAGGAAACCAGGCACTACCATTCACCTGCCCAATACCATCCCTACAGTGATCATGGTGGAGGCAGCATCATGTCTGGAAGAAACCAGGCACTGCCCATTCACCTGCCCAATACCATCCCTACAGTGATCATGGTGGAGGCAGCATCATGTCTGGAAGAAACCAGGCACTGCCCATCACCTGCCCAATACCATCCCTACAGTGATCATGGTGGGGGCAGCATCATGTCTGGAGGAAACCAGGCACTGCCCATTATCTGCACAATACCATCCCTACAGTGATCATGGTGGAGGCAGTATCATGTCTGGGGGAAACCAGGCATTGCCAATCACTATCCCAATACCATCCCTACAGTGATCATGGTGAGGGCAGCATCATGTCTGGAGGAAACCAGGCACTGCCCATCACCTGCCCAATACCATCCCTACAGTGATCATGGTGGGGGCAGAATCATGTCTAAAGGGAAACCAGGCATTGCCAATCACCTGCCTAATTTCGTCCCTAGTAAAGTATGGTGGGGGCAGCATAATGTTTGGAGGAAACCAGGCAATGCCCATCACCTGCACAATACCATCCCTACAGCGAAGTATGGTGGGGGAAGCATCATGTCTGGGGGAAACCAGGCACTGCCCACCACCTGCCCAATACCATCCCTACACTGATCATGGTGGGGGCAGCATCATGCTGTGGAGACAGGGAGACAAGTCAGGGTTGAGGGAAAATTTAATGAAGCAGAGATATTCTTCATCTCCAGAGCTCTGGACCTCAAACTGGACTGAAGCTTCACCACCCAAAAAAATAATGACCCACGACCAAGACACCACAAGTTCGGCTTAGGTAATGTCCTTCAGTGATTGTAATAAGTTGTAAAGTGAACATATATGGCAGCCATTGTGGACTGTGTGGAAACGAAATGTTGCACATTTCTAGTGATTTGCAGCACATATATTAAGCCATATTAATAATACTGGTACAATTTGCATAATTTTCTTCCAATGAATCCAGTAAAAACCAATAGCAACTATACTTGTCCATGCAGGTGGACCCCATTGGAGGCCATCTTTCCAGGTCATACCATTCACCATATAGTGATAGCGGCCGCCAGGAGTCACCTAGGTAGCTTTAAAGATTTATGGCCTCCAGCCTTTTATTGCCTTGGTCTCTAGGCAGCCGCAGCTCACGGAATCTCTCCCAACGCTGTAAGAACCGGCTTGTTTTCTGGCAAGAAGAATGGCCGTGGTCTGACAATATAATGAGATCTCACTTCTGACTAGAACAAATGAAACGATGAACTGGACACGTGAAGGGAGAAGAAACTTATGGGGATGAATATGACAATAATGGGCGTTTAGAAAATAATTGGGGGCAACTGAACATCATTACACCAGCAATGTACAGCAGGGAGGCAAGAAGTCATCACTTAATCTGGACAGAGGCAACCGAGGTAGACAATTGTCATAATAAAGTAGGTGTTTTGTTCCTTTAAAAATGTTCACACTTTAGCCTATAAAAACATTAGTGACAATTTGTTCACCGATATAATGCAGGTGTCCTGCATATATGACCTTGTCCTATATTGTAACAAAAAGGCTTTGTTCACACTGCACTGTCTGTCAGCAAACATGACCATAGCACCCCATTTACCTGATGGATGCCAAGTGTCCAAAGAGAACTACAACCACAGCTAAACAACAAAACACACATTGACTGTGGATGTCTATGTGACACATATCACCTACCTAACCATTGTACAGACTAAGCCAACTCCCACCAATAGCAGCAGGACCCCCTAATGGCAGCGGCCTCTTTCAGCAGGATAATGCCCCCATCAGCCACACTGCAGGAATGAGGAACCTGACAAAGACGTCAAGGTAGTGACTCGGCCTCCAGATTCCACAGATCTCATCCGGTCAATCATCTGTGAGATGTGCTGGAGGAACAAGTCCAATCCATGGATGCCGCACCTCACAGCTTACCACCACAGGTCGTAGTTCAGGGCTATGGGGTCCAGACCTTGGGAGGAACACAGCACAGGGCTATGGGGTCCAAACCTTTGTGGGGGGGGGGGGAACAAAACAGGGCTATGGGCTCTGAGCCTCTATAGGGCAGACAACGAGGAGACACCACAATGTTAAGCAGGGGGCTATAGTATTATGGCTGATCAGTAAAAGGGTATTCCAAGATATCACGGATACTTTAAGGATCTGATACCTCAAAACACAGCACAGGGCTATGGAGTCTGGGCCACAGGGGACAAATCTGTTGTGTTGACACGAGGGAGAGGGCCCTACACATTTATAGGTAGTGGTTTTAGGTGACAAGTTGCAAAACGTTTCACTATATGATGGTTGCATATTAATTACAGAACACTTGAAAAACGTATTACCCAAAATATATGCACCACCTATGGGGCATACCACTGATCGCTTTTATTTATCACCAGTCAGTGCAGAAATGATAAAAGCTGCAACACAGATAGTGTGGAAAGAACCAGCAGTTAACAAAATCCCATCTAAGGCCATTGTTGCCTTATTTGGTCCCTAATGGTATCTGGGGACCCCCGCGATCTCCGGTACGGCACCCGTCATTAAGTGCATGGAACGAACTCTGCTCCGTGCTCGATGACTGGTGACGTGGGCCGCCATGCCCCCTTCATTCACATCTATGGGAGGAGACGTGACGGCTATGTACCAGTGGTCACTCCCCAGTGGCGGGACCCCCGCGATCTAACATCTTATCCCCTATGCTTTGGCGGATTACCCCTTTAACGGAGCACCCCTTTAAGCTATTACCCCTTTAACGGAGTACCCATTTAAGCTATGCTCACACTATGAAATTTCCATGCGGAATTCTGCGGCAGCAGAGTCCCATTGATTTCAATGGGATTCTGCTGTGCTGTTCACATAGCAGTATTTCCACGCCGGAAACATCTGGCATGGAAATTCTAATTCTGGTGTCCACAAAAAGAATAGACATCTATTCTTTCTGCAGACAATGCATGAAAATGTATTGCCATCAAGGACACGGCGCATTTCCAAGCGGTCCCAGTGGCGGCATGTTCTTCTGGAGCATCGCTGTCAGGGGCATTGAACATAGCCTTAAAGTCTTGAACTGGTCTTTTTCTCCAGAAATAATGATGCGGATGGAGTGCGCTTGTGTGTCCTATGCAGCAAATCAAACAGCTGAGACAAACAAGACTGATGGATCCTGGAAGTATAAATCATTGAAGGCAAATACAAGGAGGCGACCTCTGAGTAAGTGCTGTTTATCTGACCTCTCCTCCCACATATAAACTGTATCTGTGGGCCGCAGGCCCAGCCATATAAGTCATAAAGCGGCCCATGGCTTGGCGAGAGGCTTTATGAGGTAAATGAGAGAGACGTGTGCTCTTTGCAGATATAAGGGATCCACACAACAATAAGGCTGCAGAGCTCATCCGCCTCCTGTAAATAAAACCTATACAAGACGATCTGCACACTCCGCTCACAGCAGCTGTGCCAAATGTTATCTCTCGCCTAACAATTCACTAGCAACAAGCAAAGATCTTAGAAATCACACAAAGTCGAATAACTTTTCTCTATACATTTGTTCTGGATAATTGTTTTCTTAACACGTCTATTGACGCTACTGAGGAAAGCAAGAAATACAAGTATGGCCATCATGTTTACCTAGTACGTTAAAGGTTAATGTAGCGGTAATCTGACAAAACTATACAATGCTGTATACCGTGCCATAATGGTAGCAGATCCATTGCGTTAAATGGGTTGAAGGTATAGTCAAACTAGTGAATACATTTCCCAAATGTATACTGTTAAATTTGCAGGACCAAAATGTATAATGTGCTTTTCAGTCCTGCTGATGAATAGGAGACCTCAAGCTCAGTGCATGTTTCAGTGAGGCTCTGTGCAGCTGTCAATCAAGCTCAGTGCAGAGAAACACTTCCTGAGTTTGGACTCCTGCCAGGCCAGGAGACCAAATTCACTGTATTAATCGTGGCAGGGAACAGAACAGAGCCACCTAGTGGCTGTTTGTTCTATTACATTTTAAACATATTTATGTTGATAATTTTAAAAGCAAGTGAATGGGAAAGTGTCTACTAATTACACAAAGAACACTATATAAAATGTTTTATTTAGTGAAAGATACTTTTTAAAGTTGTAAAGTATAAAGCAGAAGGATATATAGCTTCTCAGCTTCCATGATAACTTGTCATTTATTCTTGTAAATTTATGCTCATTCTGAGCTAAATACTCAGATGGGCAGTCCTACTTAGTGATTGACAGTTATATACATGCATAATTATACACAGATAGTTGTCGTTTACTAGATAGCACCACCCACATGACTACTTAAGCCCAGAGATTTACATGAATAAATGACAAGTTATCCTGGGACTTTTCCCCCAAGAAAACTATAAAACTCTCAGCTCCTCCTGCTCTTTAATATGATGCCTGTCGATTGAATTGACACAATGACAAAAAAAAAAGACTCAGCAAATTTAATAAAGTGAATGCCCGCCGTGAAGTACGGCCAGGACATCCACCCAGGTCTGTAAAATTTTCTCTGTGATCATCAGCCGGAAGGCCAGAACACTAGGTGAGTGCCCAAATAGAGGGAGAGTAAAGTATGTGCTTTCACTTACGGGGGTTTGCCACACCCAGTGAGTTACGGCACCCTGGGGTCATCACTCCCAGGGCATTTTTGCACCTCAGCCTTTATTTGGACCTTAGGGCCAGATCCGGAGATCCAGGTTACCCAGTGGTAGCCGTTGGGCCATTCCCTGCATACCTGGAACTTTACCTCTGTGTGGGTCCCCATTCTATCAACTAAAAAAACAGATACTACACATGATTTTAGCCAAAAGGACGAGAAGCCATGTGTTACCCAAATGCTGTACTTGAGTATCTCACATGCTCCTATAGACAATAGGGCATGTGCCAACCCACTGCTCCATTCAACCCATTGTAGGTCTCTTTGATCCCCTGCCATCAGGCACTGAGGACAGAGGATGAGTTTTTAAGGGCTGGAATTCCTCGTTAATAGGATTAGTAGATTCTACTATCTGTACCAGTCCAAAGCATTAAAAAAATCCCATACCCAACTTCATAAAGATCACAGTGGAAGAAAGAATCAACAGATTTACAATATTAATTTGTGCTATTCGAAGACTAGGAAAACAGACTATGGACAGGTCGCCATAAAGGGTGGAAGGAAGTGTTAGTAGATCAGGTTGTTAGTATACATTTTGATCAAAAAGTACAAGCCCACTCGCCACATCAAGGTCACCTAGTCAGAGTGGGTTCCTAACCGAACACTGGCATAGCGCCGGCCACTGCCCCCTAGACACCAAGCTCACAGGGGGGAATGACCCGGTGGCCAGGCAGCCCCACTGCTGCCCGACCAAGCCCCCGACTCCAGGCCACACGACTTCACAGACAAAGCATCACAGCAACAATGGTCACCACACCAGTGTGAACATCTACCATGTGCTCCCTGCCAGAGGGCTATCTACTTTTAAAAATAAAAGTAGACCATCCTGGGTGACATATTGGTGCTGAGATTTTTGGGGGGTTTTGTTTGTCTTTTGGCTTTAAAAACAAATAGCTCACAATTTTTTTTTCGTTTTTGATTAGTATTGGTGTTTGATCAGTATAGGTTATTTTCTCTATTTGGCATTTTATTTCCTGTGTTTTGTACATACATACATGAACACACATTTTTTCCACCTATAGAGGGCTGTAAAAATGAATGCTGAAATTCTACTGACTTCCACCTAATATCTGGCCCGAAAAACACCATGTGGCCAGTATAGATTTTTTAAAATCTTATTCTATTCAGAAACCCCTGTATGTTTTCAGTTGGAAATTTATATATATATATATATATATATATATATATATATATATATATATATATATATATATATAATTTGTAGAAAACAAACCCCCAAGACTCAAGGTAAACCTCCAAAAGTACGATGTGGATAAAACAGCAGGGCACAATATACGGCTGTTCACTCTGATATAACAAACTCCACACAGTGTTCTCCCTTGCAAGTAATGCTTCCTTATAATATAGCATCTTTAAGTCAACACCAGTGGTCCCCAAATAATGGATGTTGCAAAACTTCAACTCCCAGGATCCCCGGACAGCCAATAACTGGAGGTCCTCAGTTTGAAGAATATTGGTCTACACCATCTTCTCCAACTCTTGTGATTGTTGTACAACTGTTGTGCGTGCGGCCAACTTTATAAGCAACAGTTCACAGCAGTACTCACCAGATCTGCACACAACTCGACATGTATTCTAGTACAGCCCGTGAAACGCGTGACTTATATATAATGGATCCCACAATGACCAGACCCCTGGACGAGATGAATGGCCAGACCCCTGGACAAGTCACTGAACATGCCCCTGGTTTTATTAAGGTCACAGATAATGGAGCTAATACCTGATGAAAAGATACAGAAAGTTCCCAGTTACCTGTATCCAGGGCGCGGACTGGTGGCAGCATAATCGTCACCAGTAAAAATAACGGCGGCAGCAGCCGTGGCGTCCTCATCCTGGCATACCGCTCCAGACCTTCGGCTTGGGGTGTAACAGCTGTGATGCTCTCTGCTCCCTTTACAGTCCAAGACAGTCACTTGAGTTAAGTTTTTTTTCCCCTCTCCTTTTGCTACAATGACCCCTCAAAGTCGCTTTTGTCTGAAGTCTCAGCCCCTTTGTTCTTTGGATTTGTGTCTCTTCGTACCCATGACAACTACAGGAGTTTGATGAGAGAAGGGGGCGAGTGGGGTGTGATGTCAGCGGACCTCCCTATTCAGCCACTTGTGTTCTATCATTTATTGCACAGTTATTACAAACTATCCCTTCCTGTCAACCAACCAGAAAATCTATATAGCAATTTATTAGTTAGAACAAAGTGTATCAGGTTGTTGGATAAATCAGTCACATTCTTAGACTGTCTAGGCAAAGTATAGACCAAATATTAATCGTCTTAAACTGTGCCTGAATACTTACACGTTCTTTGGCATAGAGTGTCACATCTTAATCAATATCCCCTTTTGCAGGAGTTTCTAGACCTTATAATAAATGTGGAGCAAGTCATGTAAGTTATTGTTTTTTTGCACAAATTATACAAGAATTCTGGCACATTTGAAATAGCAAAGCTTACCCAATGTTTCTTACTTTTACATTCACTTCACACTCAGTGGAATAGGATATTTATAGAGAGGGCACAGGGAACACCACACTGATATATAGAGAGGGCACAGTAAACATTGCACTGTTATATATAGAGAGAGAGGGCACAGGGAACACCACGGTAATATACAGAGAGGACACAGGGAACACCACACTGATATATAGAGGACACAGGGAACACCACACTGATATATAGAGGACACAGGGAACACCACACTGATATATAGAGAGGGCAGAGGACCACACTGATATATAGAGGACACAGGGAACACCACACTGATATATAGAGAGGGCAGAGGACCACACTGATATATAGAGGACACAGGGGACACCACAGTGATATATAGAGAGGGCACAGTAAACATTGCACTGTTATATATAGAGAGAGGGCACAGGGAACACCACGGTAATATACAGAGAGGGCACAGGGAACACCACAGTAATATATAGAGAGGGCACTGGGAACACCACACTGATATATAGAGAGGGCAGAGGACCACACTGATATATAGAGAGGGCAGAGAACCACACTGATATATAGAGGACACAGGGAACACCACACTGATATATAGAGAGGGCAGAGGACCACACTGATATATAGAGAGGGCAGAGAACCACAATGATATATAGAGAGGGAAGAGGACCACACTGATATATAGAGGACACAGGGAACACCACAGTGATATAGAGAGGGAAGAGGACCACACTGCTATATAGAGAGGACAGAGGACCACACTGATATATAAAGAGGGCAGAGGACCACACTGATATATAGAGAGGGCAGAGGACCACACTGATATATAGAGGACACAGGGAACACCACAGTGATATATAGAGAGGGAAGAGGACCACACTGATATATAGAGAGGACAGAGGACCACACTGATATATAGAGGACACAGGGAACACCACAGTGACATAGAGAGGGCAGAGGACCACACTGATATATAGAGGACACAGGACCACACTGATATATAGAGGACACAGGGAACACCACAGTGACATAGAGGGCAGAGGACCACACTGATATATAGAGGACACAGGACCACACTGATATATAGAGGACACAGGGAACACCACAGTGACATAGAGAGGGCAGAGGACCACACTGATATATAGAGGACACAGGACCACACTGATATATAGAGGACACAGGGAACACCACAGTGACATAGAGGGCAGAGGACCACACTGATATATAGAGGACACAGGACCACACTGATATATAGAGGACACAGGGAACACCACAGTGACATAGAGAGGGCAGAGGACCACACTGATATATAGAGGACACAGGACCACACTGATATATAGAGGACACAGGGAACACCACAGTGACATAGAGAGGGCAGAGGACCACACTGATATATAGAGGACACAGGACCACACTGATATATAGAGGACACAGGGAACACCACAGTGACATAGAGAGGGCAGAGGACCACACTGATATATAGAGGACACAGGACCACACTGATATATAGAGGACACAGGGAACACCACAGTGACATAGAGAGGGCAGAGGACCACACTGATATATAGAGGACACAGGACCACACTGATATATAGAGGACACAGGGAACACCACAGTGACATAGAGAGGGCAGAGGACCACACTGATATATAGAGGACACAGGACCACACTGATATATAGAGGACACAGGGAACACCACAGTGACATAGAGAGGGCAGAGGACCACACTGATATATAGAGGACACAGGGAACACCACAGTGATATAGAGAGGGCAGAGGACCACACTGATATATAGAGAGGGCAGAGGACCACACTGATATATAGAGAGGGCAGAGGACCACACTGATATATAGAGAGGGCACAGGACCACACTGATATATAGAGAGGGCACAGGACCACACTGATATATAGAGAGGGCACAGGACCACACTGATATATAGAGAGGGCAGAGGACCACACTGCTCTATAGAGAGGGCACAGGACCACACTGATATATAGAGAGGGCAGAGGACCACACTGATATATAGAGAGGGCAGAAGACCACACTGATATATAGAGAGGGCAGAGGACCACACTGATATATAGAGAGGGCAGAGGACCACACTGCTCTATAGAGAGGGCACAGGACCACACTGCTCTATAGAGAGGGCACAGGACTACACTGATATATAGAGAGGGCACAGGACCACACTGATATATAGAGAGGGCACAGGACCACACTGCTCTATAGAGAGGGCACAGGACCACACTGATATATAGAGAGGGCAGAGGACCACACTGATATATAGAGAGGGCAGAAGACCACACTGATATATAGAGAGGGCAGAGGACCACACGGATATATAGAGAGGGCACAGGACCACACTGATATATAGAGAGGGCAGAGGACCACACTGCTCTATAGAGAGGGCACAGGACCACACTGATATATAGAGAGGGCAGAGGACCACACTGATATATAGAGAGGGCAGAGGACCACACTGATATATAGAGAGGGCAGAAGACCACACTGATATATAGAGAGGGCAGAGGACCACACTGATATATAGAGAGGGCAGAGGACCACACTGCTCTATAGAGAGGGCACAGGACCACACTGATATATAGAGAGGGCACAGGACTACACTGATATATAGAGAGGGCACAGGACCACACTGATATATAGAGAGGGCAGAGGACCACACTGATATATAGAGAGGGCAGAGGACCACACTGATATATAGAGAGGGCAGAGGACCACACTGATATATAGAGAGGGCAGAGGACCACACTGATATATAGAGAGGGCAGAGGACCACACTGATATATAGAGAGGGCAGAGGACCACACTGATATATAGAGAGGGCAGAGGACCACACTGATATATAGAGAGGGCACAGGACCACACTGATATATAGAGAGGGCACAGGACCACACTGATATATAGAGAGGGCACAGGACTACACTGATATATAGAGAGGGCACAGGACCACACTGATATATAGAGAGGGCAGAGGACCACACTGCTCTATAGAGAGGGCACAGGACCACACTGATATATAGAGAGGGCAGAGGACCACACTGATATATAGAGAGGGCAGAGGACCACACGGATATATAGAGAGGGCAGAGGACCACACTGCTCTATAGAGAGGGCAGAGGACCACACTGCTCTATAGAGAGGGCAGAGGACCACACTGCTCTATAGAGACGCAGAAGACCACACTGATATATAGAGAGGGCAGAGGACCACATGGATATATAGAGAGGGCATAGGACCACACGGATATATAGAGAGGGCACAGGACCACACTGATATGTAGAGAGGGCAGAGGACCACACTGATATATAGAGGACACAGGGAACACCACAGTGATATAGAGAGGGCAGAGGACCACACTGATATGTAGAGAGGGCAGAAGAAACGCCCACGTTTTTGCCTGCGGTCGGGAAACCGCATACGGCCGAAAAAGCAGCCGACCGGAGGCTGCGGTTCACTCCGGTCGGCTCATAGACATACATTAACTCCGTTTCCCGGTTACGGCTGAGTGCGGGCGCCGCGATTAAGCCCCCGCCCACCCCTCCTACCAGCCGTATACGGGAACCGTAGTTTAAATCGTAGTGTGAACCCAGCCTTATTCAAATGAATGAGATGCAGGCCGGGTCCCGTGGGAATACGGTAGCGGGCGTTTTTGACATTTCCCTGCCAGATCCGGTGACCATATTAGCCAAACATGATGTGAATGCACCCGCATATATAGAGAGGGCACAGGAAACACCATACTGATATATAGTCGTATGCTCATCCAAATATCCAATTATATATAAATGAAAATCATGGAAATTGTCAGGGGGACCTAAACTTGCATACGACTGTATATAGTTATTAATATCCTGATGACCCCCAGATAACCACTGCACTGACTATGGTCTTGGTCTCCAATCCCTACCTATTCTCACACCCCCTGGTCCCAGACTTCTCCATTCCCCTCAGCCTCCTGCCCTTCATTCCCTCTCGCCTCATTGTTGCCTCCGCCTCTAGTCCACCTTATCCATCCCCCCTCTCTCCTCCTCGATCATCCCTTACTCCTCAGCCTAATCAACCCCCCTTTTCACTCATCTTCCCTCTCTTCATCCTTCTTCCCTCTCCTCAGCCTCCTGCCCTCCATCCTTCTTCCCTCTCCTCAGCCTCCTGCCCTCCATCCTTCTTCCCTCTCCTCAGCCTCCTGCCCTCCATCCTTCTTCCCTCTCCTCAGCCTCCTGCCCTCAATCCTTCTTCCCTCTCCTCAGCCTCCTGCCCTCAATCCTTCTTCCCTCTCCTCAGCCTCCTGCCCTCCATCCTTCTTCCCTCTCCTCAGCCTCCTGCCCTTTATCCTTCTACCCTCTCCTCAGCCTCCTGCCCTTTATCCTTCTTCCCTCTCCTCAGCCTCCTGCCCTCCATCCTTCTTCCCTCTCCTCAGCCTCCTGCCCTCCATCCTTCCTCCTCCTCTACATCCTTCCTCCTCTCTTCAGCATCCTCCTCTCTCCTCCTTTTCACTGTCCTCCACCTCCTGCCCTCCATCCTCATCTTCCCTCTCCTCAGCCTCCTCCTCTCTCATCTTCCCTCTCCTCAGCCTCCTCCTCATCTTCCCTCCATCCTCCTCCTCTCATCTTCCCTCTCCTCAGCCTCCTGCCCTCTATCCTTCCTCCTCTCTCCTCAGCCTCCTCCTCTCTCCTCATCTCCCCTCCATCCTCCTCCTCCTCTCTCCTCATCTCCCCTCCATCCTCCTCCTCCTCCTCCTCTCTCCTCATCTCCCCTCCATCCTCCTCCTCCTCTCTCCTCATCTCCCCTCCATCCTCCTCCTCCTCTCTCCTCATCTCCCCTCCATCCTCATCTCCCCTCCATCCTCCTCCTCTTCCCTCCATGCTCTTTCTCTCTCCTCAGCCTCCTCCTCTCTCCTTAGCCTCCTCTCCTCAGCCTCCTCCTCTCCTCAGCCTCCTCCTCTCTCCTCAGCTTCCTTCTCCTCAGCCTCCTGCCCTCCATTCTTCTTCCCTCTCCTCAGCCTCCTCCTCTCATCTTCCCTCTCCTCAGCCTCCTGCCCTCTATCCTTCCTCCTCTCCCCTCCATCCTCCCCCTCTCTCATCTCCCCTCCATCCTCCTCCTCCTCCTCTCCCCTCCATCCTCCTCCTCTTCCCTCCATGCTCTTTCTCTCTCCTCAGCCTCCTCCTCTCTCCTCAGCCTCCTCTCCTCAGCCTCCTCTCCTCAGCCTCCTCTCCTCAGCCTCCTCCTCTCTCCTCAGCTTCCTTCTCCTCAGACAGCTTTCTACGCAGCGTCGCTCCCTCACTCGGTGGGCGGAGTCAGCATATCCCGCGCTCGCAGCTGATTGGAGGATTCGCACGGGCGTCATCGCGTTCTCCACGCGTACTGACAGTTGCGTCTGTTGTGTAGACTGCGGCCCAGTGATTCCCGGCTCCGGTATCTGCACTATGGCGCCTCGGCTGCAGCTGGAGAAGGCGGCCTGGCGCTGGACCGAGAACGTCCGCCCGGAGGAGGTCACCCTGGAGCACATCGAGATGGTTTACCGCGTCCGCCTGGAGCCCTGCGTCCGGGGACTGTGCCGGTAACTGCGCCGCTGGGTCCTAACACCCGCTGTATGCATGAACCCGGCCTCTAACGGCCCCTGTGACCCCACCGGTCACCTCACTACATGACCCCGATCTATAACCCTCCCTGTGACCTCACCTGACCTCTCACTACATGACCCCGATCTATAACCCTCCCTGTGACCCTACCAGACCCCTCACTACATGACCCCGGTCTATAACCCTCCCTGGGACCCCACCAGACCCCTCACTACATGACCCCGGTCTATAACCCTCCCTGTGACCCCACCAGACCCCTCACTACATGACCCCGGTCTATAACCCTCCCTGTGACCTCACCTGACCTCTCACTACATGACCCCGATCTATAACCCTCCCTGGGACCCTACCAGACCCCTCACTACATGACCCCGGTCTATAACCCTCCCTGGGACCCCACCAGACCCCTCACTACATGACCCCGGTCTATAACCCTCCCTGTGACCCCACCAGACCCCTCACTACATGACCCCGGTCTATAACCCTCCCTGTGACCTCACCTGACCTCTCACTACATGACCCCGATCTATAACCCTCCCTGTGACCTCACCTGACCCCTCACTACATGACCCCGGTCTATAACCCTCCCTGTGACCCCACCAGACCCCTCACTACATGACCCCGGTCTATAACCCTCCCTGTGACCCCACCAGACCCCTCACTACATGACCCCGGTCTATAACCCTCCCTGTGACCCCACCAGACCCCTCACTACATGACCCCGGTCTATAACCCTCCCTGTGACCCCACCAGACCCCTCACTACATGACCCCTGTCTATAACCCTCCCTGTGACCCCACCAGACCCCTCACTACATGACCCCGGTCTATAACCCTCCCTGTGACCCCACCAGACCCCTCACTACATGACCCCGGTCTATAACCCTCCCTGTGACCTCACCTGACCCCTCACTACATGACCCCGGTCTATAACCCTCCCTGTGACCCCACCAGACCCCTCACTACGTGACCCCGGTCTATAACCCTCCCTGTGACCCCACCGGACACCTCACTACGTGACTCCGGTCTATAACCATCCCTGTGACCCCACCAGACCCTTCACTACGTGACCCCGGTCTATAACCCTCCCTGTGACCTCACCAGACCCCTCACTACATGACCCCGGTCTATAACCCTCCCTGTGACCTCACCAGACCCCTCACTACATGACCCCGGTCTATAACCATCCCTGTGACCTCACCAGACACCTCACTACATGACCCCGGTCTATAACCCTCCCTGTGACCCCACCAGACCCCTCACTACATGACCCCGATCTATAACCCTCCCTGTGACCCCACCGGACACCTCACTACATGATCCCGGTCTATAACCCTCCCTGTGACCTCACCAGACCTCTCACTACATGACCCCGGTCTATAACCCTCCCTTTGACCCCACCAGACCCCTCACTACATGACCCCGGTCTATAACCCTCCCTGTGACCTCACCAGACCCCTCACTACATGACCCTGATCTATAACCCTCCCTGTGACCCCACCAGACCCCTCACTACATGACCCGGTCTATAACCCTCCCTGTGACCCCACCAGACCTCTCACTACATGACCCGGTCTATAACCCTCCCTGTGACCTCACCAGACCCCTCACTACATGACCCTGATCTATAACCCTCCCTGTGACCCCACCAGACCCCTCACTACATGACCCTGATCTATAACCCTCCCTGTGACCCCACCAGACCCCTCACTACATGACCCTGGTCTATAACCCTCCCTGTGACCCCTCCTGACCCCTCACTACATGACCTCGGTCTATAACCCTCCCTGTGACCCCACCAGACCCCTCACTACGTGACCCCGATCTATAACCCTCCCTGTGACGCCACCAGACCCCTCACTAGATGACCCCGGTCTATAACCCTCCCTGTAACCCCACCAGACCCCTCCCTACATGACCCCTATCTATAACCCTCCCTGTGACCTCACCAGACCCCTCACTACATGACCCTGATCTATAACCCTCCCTGTGACCCCACCGGACACCTCACAACATGACCCCGGTCTATAACCCTCCCTGTGACCCCACCAGACCCCTCACTACATGATCCCGGTCTATAACCCTCCCTGTGACCCCACCAGACCTCTCACTACATGATCCCGGTCTATAACCCTCCCTGTGACCTCACCAGACACCTCACTACATGACCCCGATCTATAACCCTCCCTGTGACCCCACCAGACCCCTCCCTACATGACCCCGGTCTATAACCCTCCCTGTGACCCCACCAGACCCCTCACTACATGACCCCGGTCTATAACCCTCCCTGTGACCTCACCAGACCCTTCACTACATGACCCCGGTCTATAACCCTCCCTGTGACCCCACCAGACCCCTCACTACATGACCCCGGTCTATAACCCTCCCTGTGACCCCACCAGACCCCTCACTACATGACCCCGGTCTATAACCCTCCCTGTGACCCCACCAGACCCCTCACTACATGACCCCGGTCTATAACCCTCCCTGTGACCCCACCAGACCCCTCACTACATGACCCCGGTCTATAACCCTCCCTGTGACCCCACCAGACCCCTCCCTACATGACCCCGGTCTATAACCCTCCCTGTGACCCCACCAGACCCCTCACTACATGACCCCGGTCAATAACCATCCCTGTGACCCCACCAGACCCCTCCCTACATGACCCTGATCTATAACCATCCCTGTGACCCCACCAGACCCCTCACTACATGACCCCGGTCTATAACCCTCCCTGTGACCTCACCAGACCCCTCACTACATGACCCCGTAGCACCTTCTATGGTCTGTGGATTGTGTTTGTGATCTATTTCCCAGGATCCTACATCCCTGCAGAGATCGTGTCCGGTCTTAGTTACTTTTAACAGTAACACATCGCTCTATATTAAGTATCTGCCTCGGAATTCCTGCTTGTTCAGTTCTGCTTTGTTTTCCAGGCGGAACTGTAAAGGAAACCCGAACTGTTTGGTTGGTGTTGGGGAACACATCTGGCTGGGTGAGATCGATGAAAACAGCTTCCACAATATTGACGATCCGAACTGCGAGCGACGGAAGAAGGTTTGTCCCATCATCATCGTTCTCCTGCTCCAATGTCTGTTAGGGCTCGTTCACACTAAGGAAAATCAGCAAGGGAACAATATATATAATTTGTTCTGTGGCAGAACAAATTATATATATTGTCTGTGGAATTATTATGCTCCAGATCACGTGTCGTTCCCCTCTATTCTTATTTCCCCAGATATTATCATCCTCCAGTATAGTAGAGAATATAGTCCTAGTGGACATGTTGTTACAATATGTCGATACTCTACTCCAGTGTTACCCAACCAAGGTGCCTCTAGCTGTTGCAAAACTACAACTCCCAGCATGCCCGGACAGCCTGCGGCTGTCCGGGCAGGCTGGGTGTTGTAGTTTTGCAGCAGCCTTTGGCATCCTGGTTGGTAAACGGTGGTCTAAATGATTGCGTATCTTTCCCTCCTTTTAACATGCGTCTGATTTTTTTCCTCTTAGAACACCTTTGTTGGGCTGACGAATCTGGGAGCCACGTGCTACGTGAACACGTTTGTTCAGGTCTGGTTTCTGAACATGGAGCTTCGAAGAGCCCTCTACTTATACGAGAACGCCTTGAGTGTGGAGAAGGCTGAGGAGTGCATCCAAGAGGACAAAGGTCGGGGGGGGGGGGCTCCGTGGGCACTGGGTTGGGGCCGGTGGTCCTAGTTTGTGTGTGTTTTTTAGTTTTTTTTTTTTTTTAAATAAAAAACGCCTTCATTCCTCTTGCGACGAGGGGGAGGGGATGCGACGAGGGGGGCGGGGTGTGACGAGGGGGAGATGAGAAATAGGCGGTGGGCTTAAAATGGGTAGGTAGATGTGAATTGGAGGCAATTGGGCATGAAATGGGGATTTCACCCTTTTTATTTTTTTTATTTTTTTATATCGCATTGCATATCGTTATGGCAATATTTAGGCCCAAAATCGCAATCGCACATTTTCCCCATATTGTGCAGCCCGTGTGTGTGTGTGTGTATATATATA
Organism: Hyla sarda; assembly: GCF_029499605.1. NCBI lineage: Eukaryota > Metazoa > Chordata > Amphibia > Anura > Hylidae > Hyla > Hyla sarda. The sequence goes on along the minus strand of NC_079198.1, from coordinate 5,070,243 downwards.
TATATATATATATATATATATATATATATATATATATATATATATATATATATATATATTAGTTTTTATTAACTTGAATACTATGTACATGTTGCATCGCCGTAATTGTACTGACCCAGAGAATAAGAAATAATTATTTTTTCTGTCTTTATAGCCAGTAAATCGCTATATTTAAAATTTGAGGAAATAGACAAAATCACTTTTGTTTCCATTATTGCCCCATTATGTTTACTCCACACCGAACCCTGCAGCTAATTTAGTTTTTTCACTTGACACCCCTTTGAAAAAAAGCAGTTCTCCCATACTTTATTGAGCAGCTATGCCATAGTCTGGTTACATTTTTGCAGTGTTGATGAATTTATTACGTGTGATTTGTTTAGGAAACGGTCTGTGGACATAATTTGTAAAGCATCGCACAAGTTAAAAAGTTGCAGAGGAGGAACCATACCAAGTGGTGTACTGAAGTGTGACTGCGGATAATGTGTCCGGGCCCCATATTTATCACATGCCGTACAACCATTTAATAAGCCAGGCGCACGTACACGTTACCAGCGCACAAATGTCTAAAAATCGTTCACCTGCACCTCCCTTGATAAACCCCACCCCTGTTGGTTTGCCCAATACATTTAAAATGAAGCAACTTTACATTCGCTTATAATGCACCTTGTATCTTTATTACACAGCTGCCATCGGAGCAATAAATCGAATATTCTTCTTGTTCACCCTGATGGGCAGTAACTGACTGATAAAGCCGCTCATCTCAAGCAACATAGAATAGTAAAAGGGCGTCACATGAGCTTTGTTCTTGTCACTGGGGAGCAGAGGTGATGACTGTTATGTTTTTGCCTCCTAGAGTACGAGCCGCAGAGCAGCTGTGAACACCTGCAGTACCTGTTTGCTTTGCTGCAGAACAGCAACAGACGGTACATTGACCCTTCGGGGTTCATCCGAGCACTAGGGCTGGACACAGGGCAGCAGCAGGTGAGAACATCTAATTCCTGCTCCTCCGGGAGCCTCTTACAGGAACATTTTCTATGTATACATAAAGGTACGAGTAGGCACACTGAAACAGATAAAGTAGCCCTGCACCTTATACTTGGTTACTTAAAGGGGTATTCCAGGAAAAAAAATATTCTCCTCATATCAACTGGCTCCAGAAAGTTAAACAGATTTGTAAATTACTTCTATTAAAAAATCTTAATCCTTCCAATAATTTTCAGCTGCTGAAGTTGAGTTGTGCTTTTCTGTCTGACAACAGTGCTTTCTGCTGACATCTCTGACTTGGGAGATGCACAGAGTAGAAGAGGTTTGCTATGGGGATTTGCTTCTTCTCTGGACAGTTCCTGAGACAAGTGTCATCAGAGAGCACTTAGACAGAAAAGAACAACTTAACTTCAGCAGCTTCCATAAGTAATGGAAGGATTAAGATTTTTTAATAGAAATAATTTACAAATCTGTTTAACTTTCTGGAGCCAGTTGATTGATTGATTGATATAGATTGATATTGATATATATATATCAATCAAAGTTTTCTCCTGGATAACCCCTTTAAGGATATTGGTACTAAAAAAGAGATCTCGGATTCTCTGCTCTGGAGGAGAGCTTGAATGGGATGATGTCTAGATACGGGACGGAACTGTACTGGAGGCAGTGTGTGACTCTGACTTAAAGGGGGTAAATGACTTCTATTTAAAAATCTTAATCCTTCCAGTACTTATCAGCTGCTGTATGCTACAGAGGAAATTCTTTTATGTTAGAATTTTTTTGTCTGTCCACAGTGCTCTCTGCTGACACCTCTGTCCATGTCAGGAACTGTCCAGAGTAGGAGAAAATTCCCATAGCAAACCTCTCCTGCTCTGGACAGTTACTGACATGGACAGAGGTGTCAGCAGAGAGCACTGTGAACAGACAAAAAAATTCTAACATAAAAGAACTTCCTGTGGAGCATACAGCAGCTGTTAAGAACTGGAAGGATTAAGATTTTTATATAGAGGTAATTGACAAATCTGTATAACTTTCTGGCAGCGGTTGATTTGAAATAATTTAGTTTTTTACCGGAGTACCCGTTTAAAGGAAAGGTCTGCAACAGAGGAATGATGTGTATAAGGGCTGCAAAATGCTCTGTCTGGTTGCATCAGTTTTTTAAGAAAAAAAAAGTATACGTTTTTAACTTTTCACTCCATTATGAATAAAGTTTCACTTGTTTGATTGAAATTCCAAGAAAAAATACTGTGCAAAGTCGAAAACCGTATGGAACCGAACGCACATACAGTTCTGTACGGTTCCAGTTGACCAAAAAACGTGGTAGGCTATGGTTTTGGCTCCACTAAAAAAAAAAGCGTTCAGGATGCATAACAGACACAACCGGATGCATCTTTTGCCGTACGGTTTTCAATGGAGAGTCGATGCACACGGTTTTGAACACGGTTCCGTACAATTTTCACATTGAAAACGTATACCGGAACTGTATTGCAAAAACGTGGTGTGAATGCCGCCTTACACTGGGTTCAGGCCTGCTTGTACTTATCGTAGTGGTGGGGCAAGGTAAGCTACTGTAGCATTGTACGGTTTATTATAACGCCGTAATACCTTGCTGACCCCCGGCTGACCTTATAGTCGTGGCCTATTTTCAGGGTATACTATCTGTGTATAAGGGTTGGATGACTTCTTTATTACAGTGATAGGTCATTTCCTATTCAGGTTCATAAATACAGTGTTCCCTCAACATACGATGGTAATCTGTTCCAAATAGTTTGTTGAAACCATCGTATGTTGAGGGATCCGTGCAATGTAAAGTATAGGACAATGGTCTACAACCTGCGGACCTCCAGAGGTTGCAGAACTACAACACCCAGCATGCCCGGACAGCCAACAGCTGTCCGGGCATGCTGGGAGTTGTAGTTTTGCAACATCTGGAGGTCCGCAGGTTGAAGACCACTGGTATTGGAGGTTGTACTCGTGTCCCCGCCGCTCCGGACCGTCACCGCTGCCCTGGATGTCGCTGTCTATCGCTGTTGCTGGGTCCCCGGGGTGTCCCCGACGCTCTGGCAAGGCCTCTGCTTCCCCGGCATCCTCGCTCTCCGTCGCCGCCATCACGTCGCTACGCACGCCGCTCCTATTGGATGACGGGATGGTGTGCGCAGCGACGTGATGACGGCGATGGAGAGCGCCAACGATGCAGGGGATCCCGAAGTGGACGTGCCGGAGCCCCGAGGACAGGTAAGTGATCATCAGTGAACCACACGGGGCACCGTAAACGGCTATCTGGTGGCAGCTGAAGCAGTCTGCGCAGAGGGATAGCCATTTATGCGATGGCCCCGACATAGAAAAGCATCGTATGTTGGAATGATCGTATGTCGGGGCCATCGTAGGTCGGGGGGGGGGGGGGGGGGTCACTGTATAGGAATAGTAAAATATATAACATTGTGTATAATTGTAAATGATGTGATTATATAATGTTGGTTGAAACATTGAGTAGACCTAGAATGTGACTGCAGATTGGTTCACTCATCTGTCAGCCATGTTATTTCAGACCCGACCCCCATCCTCCACACGGTCAGTCGGATGTTTGGAGTGCTGCTTTGTCTCAGCATGTGATGTGGAAATGTACGTGTTCTTCTATCGGACTTCATACCTTTTTGCTTTTCTTAGGACGCCCAAGAATTCTCCAAGCTGTTCATGTCTCTGCTGGAAGAGAAGTTATCCAGTCAGAAAGATCCGTATGTGCGGGACATCATCCAGAACCAGTTCTGTGGGCAGTATGCCTACGTCACCATGTGAGTGTCACCCAGAGAATCTGTACGGTCCGATGTTGTTGTAAGATCCTGCTGTGACAGACGCTTTAGCGGAAGTTTTGATCTGTGCTTTTCATTGTACCGAGACGCTGTTCTATGATGTGTAACTGCAACATGTGAAAAATTATGGTGTAAATGGTGCAATAAATTTTATGTAATCTGATACACAGGATTTTATACACCACCCCTCCAGCTCTATCTGTATATTGCTGCTATCTCTATGGAATCAGTATATATATAGTAGTTATACACCTCTCTTCCAGCTCTATCTGTATATTGCTTCTCCTATATTTATGGGATCAGGATATTTAGTAGCTTTACATCTCCCCTGAAGGATGTGTTCACACATTGCATTAATTGTTTTTACCCAGATTCTCCCATAAATCATGTAAAAACAAAAATACGTCACTAGGGATCGACCGATATGGTTTTTTTTTTTTCTAGGGCCGATGCCGATACCCCCCCGGCGACACTGCTGCAGATCGTTGATTTAAAGCGGGCGCTTTAAATCAATGAACTGCAGCATCTTTTGCAGTGCCAGAGACCACCGCCGCCACCCGCTTCTCTCCCCCTGCCTGTCCTGGGGTCCTCCTGAGTCCTATCACCGCGACCGCCCCCCACCACCACCATACCACGCCGCATCTCCCACCGCCCCAGCCAGAGATCGCCGCCGCTGCTGCCCCATTGCCTCCCCCATTCCCAGTTTTATAATTACCTGTTCCCGGGGTCCGCGCTACTTGTGGCCCTGGCGGTGTCCTCCTGAGCTGTCACTGTGCGCACGGACGCTGACATCGCGTTGAGGACGCCACTCGTCATTGCGCAGAGCACAGCGTAACACAGGACGCCGCAGGAGCCAGAAGTAGCGCGGATCCCGGGAACAGGTGAATATAAAACCGGGGATGGGGGAGGCCATTGGGCGGCGGTGCGAGCGGCGGGGCATTATCGGCAAGGTAATTGCCGATAACGTCCAAAATCATGAATATTGGCTGATAATATCGGCTAAACTGATCGGTCGATCCCTATACGTAACTGTAATTGTGCAAATCACAGTAAAAACATGTAATTTCTCGATCGCTCTTCATTGGGGGACACAGAGACCTTGCATATATGCTCCTTGCCACTACTGCAATTTTGGAAGATCGTTAAAATGTGTGAAAAATGGAGCACCAGGTTTAGTGATGAGAATCCACCTCCTCTCTCTGCAAAGCCTGAGGTTTCATGACAAACATAGGCAGCATTAGAAATTGGTTTGTGATTGAATTGCAATCATTATAGCTGAAAACTTCATGCCTGCCACATCTGTTAAAACAGGTAAGCAAAAGGCATACACAAGAACCTCTACATGATTCTCTAACAATAGCCTATGCTGCACTATATAAAGGGGGAGGGATCCAGAGTGCTTCTTTAACCTATTGTCAAACATATATAAATATACAAATATAATATAGATAAATAAAAACTATAATTATGTTTATATATGTGTATGTGTGTGTATATATATATATATATATATATATATATATATATATATATATATATATTATTATATATATATATTATTATATAAAATACATTTTTTTTTTTTTTATTCCTCACTTAGTTGTCAGGTCTTGTATATCATGTAGGTTTTCCCATGTGGTCTCCCGCTGTGTGAACTTGCATTTCTCCTTTCCCTGTTCCCTGGATACGTTCCATGATCTCTCACAGCCTCATATCCTGTCAGTCAGTTACTATTTGCATCAATGGGAGTTTTCTGAACACAATGGTCACTGCTGCAGCTTTATATATTAACCCAGGGAGTGTTACGGCAGTCTGTGTGTGGCGAGAAACATGCACAATGTATTTGGTAGCAATACTGCTGGTAACCACTGGGGGCTCCATGTAGCGTCTCTACATTGTATCAGTTCGTATAGAGCAGTGGTCTTCAACCTGCGGACCTCCAGATGTGGCAAAACTACAACTCCCAGCATGCCCGGACAGCCAGACGGCTGTCCGGGCATGCTGGGAGTTGCAGTTTTGCCACATCTGGAGGTCTGCAGGTTGAAGACCACTGATATAGAGAGTGTACACTCTATAAGCCATGGCTGACATCTTCTCTTTGTTGTAGTTGCAGCCAATGCGGCCGGGAGTCTAAGTTGATCTCAAAGTTTTATGAGCTGGAGCTGAACATCCAGGGCCACAAGCAGCTGACGGACTGTGTCACCGAGTTCTTAAAGGTAATGCTGTCGTATGTGTTATTTCCGGGTTCTTACTCTGTCCTTCCGCAGTCCATCGCCATTGTTTCTCTTCTCACAGGAGGAGAAGCTGGAAGGAGACAATCGATATTTCTGTGAGAACTGTCAGAGTAAACAGAACGCCACCAGGAAGATCCGCCTGCTAAAGCTGCCACCCACGCTCAACCTGCAGCTCATGCGATTCGTCTTCGACAGGTGCGGTACTTATGGCAAAGGCGCCATTCTGTCTGTCTCTCGCTCTGAGGCTCTGTTGACAATTATTTTACTCTGTAGACAAACTGGCCATAAGAAAAAGCTAAACACGTACATTGGCTTTGGTGAAACCCTGGATATGGATCCTTTCCTGGACCAGACAGGTTAGTTTGTTACTTTATGGAGGCTGTGCCTACCTCTTCTCCAGTCGGAAGAGTGAGCGCAGCTCTGGAGTATAATACAGGATATAACTCTGGGTCAGTACAGGATAAGTAATGTAATGTATGTACACAGTGACCTCACCAGCAGAATAGCGAGTACAGCTCTGGGGTATAATACAGGATATAATCAGGATCAGTACAGGATAAGTAATGTAATGTATGTACACAGTGACCCCACCAGCAGAATAGTGAGTGCAGCTCTGGAGTATAATACAGGATATAATCAGGATCAGTACATGATAAGTAATGTAATGTATGTACACAGTGACCTCACCAGCAGAATAGCGAGTACAGCTCTGGGGTATAATACAGGATATAACTCAGGATCAGTACAGGATAAGTAATGTAATGTATGTACACAGTGACCCCACCAGCAGAATAGTGAGTACAGCTCTGGGGTATAATACAGGATATAACTCAGTATCAGTACAGGATAAGTAATGTAATGTATGTACACAGTGACCTCACCAGCAGAATAGTGAGTACAGCTCTGGAGTATAATACAGGATATAATCAGGATCAGTACATGATAAGTAATGTAATGTATGTACACAGTGACCTCACCAGCAGAATAGCGAGTACAGCTCTGGGGTATAATACAGGATATAACTCAGGATCAGTACAGGATAAGTAATGTAATGTATGTACACAGTGACCCCACCAGCAGAATAGTGAGTACAGCTCTGGGGTATAATACAGGATATAACTCAGGATCAGTACAGGATAAGTAATGTAATGTATGTACACAGTGACCTCACCAGCAGAATAGTGAGTACAGCTATGGAGTATAATACAGGATATAACTCAGGATCAGTACAGGATAAGTAATGTAATATATGTACACAGTGACCTCACCAGCAGAATAGTGAGTACAGCTCTGGAGTATAGTACAGGATATAACTCAGGATCAGTACAGGATAAGTAATGTAATGTATGTACACAGTGACCTCACCAGCAGAATAGTGAGTACAGCTCTGGAGTATAATACAGGATATAACTCAGGATCAGTACAGGATAAGTAATGTATGTACACTGTGACCTCACCAGCAGAATAGTGAGTGCAGCTCTGTAATAGAATACAGGGTAAGTAATGTATGTACAGAAGGACTATGAACATTTTATGTAGGTTCGTTCACTGTATTTCCTGGTGTCAGAAGTGAATATATACCGTACTTATATGGTCATTCTGCTCAGATAGGTGACACTCGCGGTTGTTATATTCTGTCTCTCATAGTTTAGTAACTTCTCTTCTTTTTCCGCAGAAAGTAAATATGTGTACGAGCTGAGTGCTGTCCTCATCCACAGAGGGGTGAGCGCTTACTCCGGACATTACATTGCCCACGTGAAGGACCCTCAGACCTCAGAGTGGTACAAGTTTAATGATGAAGAGATAGAGAAGATGGAAGGAAAGAAGCTGCAGCTGGGAATTGAGGAAGAACTAGGTAAAGCCTTTACTTTGTGAGTGAACTTTACCTCTTTCTATGGCAGATTTGTCATGTCTGTTGCGATGCTGTGGGTACGACCACGTGCCGCGTCATTGTCCTAGAGGTGCAGTGTTACTATACAAGATGATGTAAAACACACCAGCATGAAGCCAATAATAGGTCACTCAGCTTAAATCCTTAAATACTCCACAGAAGTATGCTCTTTACTATCTGTCCTCCTGTAAGATCAGCATGTCCCTCTCCTGATATACTCTCGGGTGCTGTTATTATGGGGGAGAGTTATAAAAACCTGTCGAACAGTTGCTGAGTTTCCCATAGCAACCAATCAGATCGCTTCTTTCATTTTTGAAAAGCCCCTTAAAACATTAAAGAAGTGATCTGATTGGTTCCTACAGGAAACTCAGCAACTTCTCCTCTGGACAAGTCTTGATAAATCCCCCCCCTATGTGTGTTGTGTGTATGTATAATATAGAGATAGATAGATAGATATATTACACACATACATAACATGAGTGATTATCATTAAATTACTCCCCCAGGATAGGGATCTAGTAGTTTGCTTCCTTTTTGTTGCATTAAAACATGTATGATGGATTTTAGACAGGTCAGCTCTAGTAATTGTGTTCTATTGTTTTTATCTATTTCCTTTATTAGCAGAGCCATCTAAATCCGCAACACGTAAACCCAAATGTGCGAAGGGCATCCACTGCTCACGAAACGCCTACATGTTGGTGTATAGGCTGAAGACAGAGGCGCCTCAGGAGGTGGACTTTGAGGTTCCAGGTGAGTTCTATGGCATCCATCTTCTGATCACCTCTTTCGGTGATGGTGGCCGCCCATGGGATTATATTGTCACTGTTGACATTGAGCAGAACATTTACAATTCACTATGTGGCCAAAACATTCCATGTGATGACTGGACAGAATGGATAGGTTTCACTACACGCGAGCCCTCATTTGGCCAAGTGCATGTGTCCTTAATGGGGAGAGGGTAGAAATGTCCATCTGGTTGAAGCATATTGTGCATGTTGAACTCAAATATACCGAACTGTTCTCTGCTGTTTAGAGGCACAGTCAAGGGAACAAGCCCCCCCCCCCCCCCTCACATGCGTGCGCACACAGACACACACATTCCTTAGTGACCACCCATGCATGTTTTTTGTCCAATTGGCAGTCATTGGATATGGAATGACACTTAGAGTTTAAATATTTGGTGGTTGCCGGAGCAAACACTCACCAAGAGCAGAGTTCAGTCAGATAGATACCTGCAGTTTAACCCTCCATATACCGCGATCACAGCATGTTCATGGTGACTTGACAGGCTCTACACCTGTTAATTCTGACTGGCACCCTGCAAGCAATCCTGGGGTGCCGATTGGTTGCTGTGGCATCTGGAGGCCTTTTAAATGCCACCATGCAGACTCTGCTCGTACAGCGTACCACAGTAGAGCACAGATCTCATAGGTCAATACATAGGTATTGCATCAATGTGTTTTAAGAAATCTAGTTCATTTTATTTTTTTTTCCAAACAGTGTATCAAAGGCTCATGCTGGGAGTTGTAGTTTTGCGACAGCTCGAGACACATTGTTTGGAAAACACTGACCTAATTACTTTCTGGAGGCCACAGATCGGTTTCTCACACTTCCTCTCCTCTTCTTGTCGTCTTTTTTTTTTTTCCCCCCCTTCATCGTAGTTTTCCTCCAGAAATTGGTGGAGCTGGATAACTGCAAGTTTGAGGAATGGTGTGTGGAAATGGCGGAGATGCGGAAGGAGAGTGTGGATAAAGGAAAAGCCAAGCACGAAGAGGTGAAGGAGCTGTACCAGAGGTTACCTGCAGGAGCTGGTCTGTAAGATATTTTATTATTTCCATACATTGATAATAAGATGTAATTGTATATATCAGCCCATAATGTAGATTCTTAGTATCATCATGTGCGCTTGCTTCATTACATTATCAATTCTGGGAAATTAATTTTTCTCCAGAAATCAGAGAAGCATCTTATTGATGGTCATGTTTGACTTCTACCCCCCGGTCAACACCATATGCACTCGGAGCCAGGGCGTCCATGGAGTCATATTGGTTGTGGGTTCTTGCTTTCTGATTGCCGAGCCTTCTGATCATGCACAGAACCCATGGAGAATGAGGTCAAAGGATGACCTTAAGCCTCTAATGGGGGCTGAACCCATAGAAATTCTATTGATATGCTGGTTCTTATTTTCTGCTCATTTCTTTTTGGGGGGCGGCTGGGGGTTGGTTACCTGTTTATCATGTGACGTTTTCAGCATAGTCCTGTTTTCTCATTAATCCTGCATGCCTTGTAGATGAGCTTCCGTACATTTTAAAGGAGTACTGTGGTGCCGTACAACTTATCCCCTATACAAAGGATAGGGGATAAGTGTCTGGTCACAGGGGTCTGACTGGTGGGACACCCGCAATCTTTTGCACGGCTTCCTGGCACTAACCGGGAAGAGTGTGTCCACCCCCTTTAAGAAGCAACAGCCAACACCCCCCCTCCATGTATCTCTATGCATCGTTCAGGTATCTCCGGCTCTTCTGTAAAGATAAATGGAGGGAGTGAGTCGACCTCTGTTTCATGCCAGGGTTGACACGTTTCGTTCCTGGGGAAAGCTGGGGTGCCGTGCAGGAGATCGCACGGTACCCAGCAGTCGGACCCCCGCTATCAGACACTTTTCACCTATCATTTGGATAGGGGATAAGTTGTACAGCACTAAAGTACTCCTTTAAAGACTTGATGACTGTTTCCATACTTGTGTTGACTCTGCATTGATGATGGTTTTTGCCATTGATGGCGTTGTTACATTTTATGCTCTTGCGTTCTTTTTCTCTGTAGATAACCTGTATGAGTTTATTCCTCTCGAGTGGCTTCAGAAATGGCTGGATGAATCAACACCGGCCAAACCCATAGACAATTCCAAATACCTGTGTAGTCACAACAGGCTGCATCCAGACAAGACCTCTTTAATGAAAAGAATCTCCGAGTACTCGGCTGACATCTTCTATCAGAGATATGGCGGCGGGCCACGTCTAAAAGGTGAGCGGCCGGAAAGGGTTGTAGGCCCCGACCTGTTTGTTTGTGCAGGTTTACACGTTGTGCCCAGGATTAGTTGAATGTTGTGTAGGCGGACAGACCCATAACTTCTCCAGCTATGTATCTTCTATTATGATGGCGATATGTACAGAACATCCTGTGCACATTTCTTTATCATTTATGGGGCCTGCTTGAAACCTACGAGTCTACAGGATCTACAGGCCCAGATGTAACATCTGTGGGCAAATGTGCAGCAGGATGCCACATGAAACCTGTATGCCTCTATGTATCCCAACCGTATCTTATCTTGAATCAAGGCTAGAGGTGCCCCACATGGTACTAGAGCCTCCATATATGCCAACCGTATCAATCAAGGAGTGTAAAATAAAAGATCTATTTAGCCTCTATTAACAAGGTTCCTGATGGTAACACTCAGGTGTCAGTGTAGGTCAGTGTTTCCCAACCAGGGTGCCTCAAGATGTTGAAAATTACAACTCTCAGCATGCCTGGAAAGCCAGATGTTGCAAAACTACAACTCCCAGCATGCCCGGACAGCCAAAGGCTGTCCGGGCATGCTGGGAGTTGTAGTTTTGCAACATCTGGCTGTCCGGGCATGCTGGGAGTTGTAGTTTTGCAACATCTGGCTGTCCGGGCATGCTGGGAGTTGTAGTTTTGTAACATCTGGCTGTCCGGGCATGCTGGGAGTTGTAGTTTTGCAACATCTGGCTGTCCGCGCATGCTGGGAGTTGTAGTTTTGCAACAGCTGGCTGTCCGGCCATGCTGGGAGTTGTAGTTTTGCAACAGCTGGCTGTCCGGGCATGCTGGGAGTTGTAGTTTTGCAACAGCTGGCTGTCCGGGCATGCTGGGAGTTGTAGTTTTGTAACATCTGGCTGTCCGGGCATGCTGGGAGTTGTAGTTTTGCAACATCTGGCTGTCCGCGCATGCTGGGAGTTGTAGTTTTGCAACAGCTGGCTGTCCGGCCATGCTGGGAGTTGTAGTTTTGCAACAGCTGGCTGTCCGGGCATGCTGGGAGTTGTAGTTTTGCAACAGCTGGCTGTCCGGGCATGCTGGGAGTTGTAGTTTTGCAACAGCTGACTGTCCGAGCATGCTGGGAGTTGTAGTTTTGCAACAGCTGGCTGTCCGGGCATGCTGGGAGTTGTAGTTTTGCAACATCTGGAGGCACCCTGGATGGAAAATACTGGTGTTGGTGGTTGTACTAGTTTGGGTACTGGTGCCCTTCATTGTGTTGGGACTTCTCTCTCTTCTCAGCTGAATCTCTTTGTAAAGACTGTGTGGTGGAAAGGTGCCGGGTCTTACGGCTGAAGAACCAGCTGAATGAAGACCACAAGACCATAGCAAACATGGTGAAGGTTACAGTGACCAGGTGAGTACGGAGCAGGCTCCAGAGACAACTGACGTTAACTACATGGCGGTATTTCTCACTGTATTTTTCCCCTGCTGTATTCTCCAGTGGAGAGGGCTTCTGGGTCGGGAAGGCGTCATTACGGCGATGGCGGCAGCTGGCTACAGAACAGCTAGGCCATCATCAAGAGGATGAGTATGAGCAGGGAGACATTAGGATCAATGGCAGCACCCCTAAAAAAGGTAAAATATCTGCATCCATTAGAGGTTCCTGTACATGGACACTTAGAGGTTGTTACATCT